>NC_034200.2:1580770-1725521 GCF_002021735.2 Oncorhynchus kisutch
ATTGCAAAAACTGCATAAACCGGACGTATCAACTCTCTGGCTTCAATCATACATTAGACCAGTCACCACAATGCTAGCAGCCGAACATATTTAGCCAGAGTCAATGTAAAGTCAAATCAAAATCAAATCATATGTATTTATATATCCCTTCGTACATCAGCTGATATCTCAAAGTGCTGTACAGAAACCCAGCCTAAAACCCCAAACAGAAAGCAATGCAGGTGTAGAAGCACGGTGGCTAGGAAAAACTCCCTAGAAAAGCCAAAACCTAGGAAGAAACCTAGAGAGGAACCAGGCTATGTGGGGTGGCCAGTCCTCTTCTGGCTGTGCCGGGTGGAGATTATAACAGAACATGGCCAAGATGTTCAAATGTTCATAAATGACCAGCATGGTCCAATAATAATAAGGCAGAACAGTTGAAACTGGAGCAGCAGCACGGCCAGGTGGACTGGGGACAGCAAGGAGTCATCATGTCCGGTAGTCCTGAGGCATGGTCCGAGGGCTCAGGTCCTCCGAAAGAGAGAAAGAGAAAATTAGAGAGATCATGCTTACATTCACACAGGACACCGGATAGGACAGGAGAAGTACTCCAGATATTTATTTATTTATTTCACCTTTATTTAACCAAGTAGGCAAGTTGAGAACAAGTTCTCATTTACAATTGCGACCTGGCCAAGATAAAGCAAAGCAGTTCGACACATACAACGACACAAAGTTACACATGGAGTAACATACAGTCAAAAACATACAGTCAATAATACCGTATAACCAAGTCTGTATACGATGTGAGCAAATGAGATAAGGGAGGTAAAGGCAAAAAAAGGCCATGGTGGCAAAGTAAATACAACATATCAAGTAAAACACTGGAATGGTAGATTTGCAGTGGAAGAATGTGCAAAGTAGAAATAAAAATAATGGGGTGTAAAGGAGCAAAATAAATAAATAAATAAAATAAATAAATACAAAGGGAAAGAGGTAGTTGTTTGGGCTAAATTATAGATGGGCTATGTACAGGTGCAGTAATCTGTGAGCTGTTCTGACAGTTGGTGCTCAAAGCTAGTGAGGGAGATAAGTGTTTCCAGTTTCAGAGATCTTTGTCGTTCGTTCCAGTCATTGGCAGTAGAGAACTAGAAGGAGATGCGGCCAAAGAAAGAATTGGTTTTGGGGGTGACTAGAGAGATATACCTGCTGGAGCGTATGCTACAGGTGGGAGATGCTATGGTGACCAGCAAGCTGAGATAAGCGGGGACTTTAGCTAGCAGGGTCTTGTAGATGACATGGAGCCAGTGGGTTTGGCGACGAGTATGAAGCGAGGGCCAGCCAACGAGAGCGTACAGGTCGCAATGGTGGGTAGTATATGGGGCTTTGGTGACAAAACGGATTGCACTGTGATAGACTGCATCCAATTTGTTGAGTAGGGTATTGGAGGCTATCCTGTAAATGACATCGCCGAAAGTCGGGATTGGTAGGATGGTCAGTTTTACAAGGGTATGTTTGGCAGCATGAGTGAAGGATGCTTTGTTGCGAAATAGGAAGCCAATTCTAGATTTAACTTTGGATTGGAGATGTTTGATGTGGGTCTGGAAGGAGAGTTTACAGTCTAACCAGACACCTAGGTATTTGTAGTTGTCCACGTATTCTAAGACAGAGCCGTCCAGAGCAGTGATGTTGGATAGGTGGGCAGGTGCAGGCAGCGATCGGTTGAAGAGCATGCATTTAGTTGTACTTGTATTTAAGAGCAATTGGAGGCCACGGAAGGAGAGTTGTATGGCATTGAAGCTTGCCTGGAGGGTTGTAAACACAGTGTCAAAATAATGGCCAGAAGTATACATAATGGTGTCGTCTGCGTAGAGGTGGATCAGAGACTTACCAGCAGCAAGAGCCACATCATTGATGTATGCAGGGAAGAGAGTCGGTCCAAGAATTGAACCCTGTGGCACCCCCATAGAGACTGCCAGAGGTCCGGACAGCAGTCCCTCCGATTTGACACACTGAACTCTATCAGAGAAGTAGTTTGTGAACCAGGCGAGGCAATCATTTGAGAAACCAAGGCTGTCGAGTCTTCCGATGAGGATATGGTGATTGACCGAGTCGAAAGCCTTGGCCAGATCAATGAATACGGCTGCACAGTAATGTTTCTTATCGATGGCGGTTAAGATATCGTTTAGGACCTTGAGCGTGGCTGAGGTGCACCCATGACCAGCTCTTAAACCAGATTGCATAGCAGAGAAGGTATGGTGAGATTCGAAATGGTCAGTAATCTGTTTGTTGACTTGGCTTTCGAAGACCTTAGAAAGGCAGGGTAGGATAGATATAGGTCTGTAGCAGTTTGGGTCAAGAGTGTCCCCCCCCTTTGAAGAGGGGGATGACCGCAGCTGCTTTCCAATATTTGGGAATCTCAGATGACACGAGAGAGAGGTTGAACAGGCTAGTAATAGGAGTGGCAACAATTTCAGCAGATCATTTTTGAAAGAAAGTGTCCAGATTGTCTAGCCCGGCTGATTTGTAGGGGCCCGGATTTTGCAGCTCTTTCAGAACATCAGCTGACTGGATTTGGGAGAATGTGAAATGGGGAAGGCTTGGGCGAGTTGCTGTGGGGGGTGCAGTGCTGTTGACCGGGGTAGCAGTAGCCAGGTGGAAAGCATGGCCAGCCGTAGAAAAATGCTTATTGAAATTCTCAATTATGGTGGATTTATCAGTGGTGACAGTGTTTCATATCTTCAGTGCAGTGGGCAGCTGGGAGGAGGTGTTCCTATTCTCCATGGACTTTACAGTGTCCCAGAACATTTTGGAGTTAGTGTTGAAGCAAATATCTGCTTGAAAAAGCTAGCCTTGGCTTTTTTAACTGCCTGTGTATAATGGTTTCTAGCTTCCCTGAACAGCTGCATATCACGGGGGCTGTTCGATGCTAATGCAGAATGCCATAGGAAGTTTTTGTGTTGGTTAAGGGCAGTCAGTTCTGGGGAGAACGAATGGCTATATCTGTTCCTGGTTCAACATTTATTGAATGGGGCATGCTTATGGTTAGGAAGGCATTCAAAAAAAATACCCAGGCATCCTCTACTGACGGGATGAGATCAATATCCTTCCAGGATACCCCGGCCAGGTCGATTAGAAAGGCCTGCTCGCTGAAGTGTTTCAGGGAGCATTTGACAGTGATGAGTGGAGGTCTATATAACAAACTGACCATAGCCCCCCGACACAAACTATTGCAGCATAAATACTGGAGGTTGAGACAGGAGGGGTCAGGAGACACTGTGGCCCCATCCGCTGACACCCCCGGACAGGGCCAAACAGGAAGGATATAACCCCACCCACTTTGCCAAAGCACAGCCCCCACACCACTAGAGGGATATCCTCAACCACCAACTTACCATCCTGAGACAAGGCCGAGTATAGCCCACAAAGCTCTCCGCCACGGCACAACCCAAGGGGGATTGAATACTTGTCCCCAATAGAAACCTTAATTTAGGCCTACTTGCATGACTTTTATAAATTGCATTGCTGACTATCACGTGTAGGCTACAATCAACCTCTACACAGTTACCGAAGGCAATCTCCATCTCCCATTTGCAAATCTCCAAACTATAGCTTTGTGGTAGCCTACTCAAAATATGAAATGCAGCTACTCACTGTTAACAAAACAGTTGATAGGCCTACACATTTGTGGAAACAGACGAGTCAAGAGTGCATGGCTTGACTACTCGGATTGGTGAGAATTTGATCAACCGTGGCACTATCTATAGTGCTGAATCTCGGCCTCTAGGCCTAAATTGCGTGTTTCATGGAGAATCGGATATGTTCCCTGTGACAGTCACCACAATAAGTGGGTTATCATAAAGTAAAAACAACCACAACCTTCTGAAATCCCCCTGATAGCCAGGTGCAAGGGGAGAGAAAAGGACCAAGAAGCTGGTTGACATCTTTCAGTCAAAGGTAAGCTAAAACAAATGTAATTTTCACCAGGCTGTAGGCTAATAACCCATAGAAATAGTTTGGTGACTTTGATAGAACTTTGAGTCGATTAAATTGTGACACATATACAACAAACCAATAGATTCCAATCCCTATTTCTCCATTTACTGTGGTGTAATCATGTCAGATCCTGAATAACATATCCTATAAGTGGCAATATACAGGTCTCAGTGCATCCATTTACTGTGGTGTAATCATGTCAGATCCTGAATAACAGCCTATAAGTGGCCATCAACAGGTCTCAGTGCATCCATTTACTGTGGTATAACCATGTCAGATCCTGAATAACAGCCTGTAAGTGGCCATCAACAGGTCTCAGTGCATCCATTTACTGTGGTGTAACCATGTCAGATCCTGAATAACATAGCCTATAAGTGGCCATCAACAGGTCTCAGTGCATCCATTTACTGTGGTGTAACCATGTCAGATCCTGAATAACATATCCTATAAGTGGCCATCAACAGGTCTCAGTGCATCCATTTACTGTGTTATAACCATGTCAGATCCTGAATAACAGCCTATAAGTGGCCATCAACAGGTCTCAGTGCATCCATTTACTGTAGTGTAACCATGTCAGATCCTGAATAACATATCCTATAAGTGGCCATCAACAGGTCTCAGTGCATCCATTTACTGTGGTATAACCATGTCAGATCCTGAATAACATATCCTATAAGTGGCCATCAACAGGTCTCAGTGCATCCATTTACTGTGGTATAACCATGTCAGATCCTGAATAACAGCCTATAAGTGGCCATCAACAGGTCTCAGTGCATCCATTTACTGTGGTGTAACCATGTCAGATCCTGAATAACAGCCTATAAGTGGCCATCAACAGGTCTCAGTGCATCCATTTACTGTGGTGTAACCATGTCAGATCCTGAATAACACAGCCTATAAGTGGCCATCAACAGGTCTCAGTGCATCCATTTACTGTAGTGTAACCATGTCAGATCCTGAATAACATATCCTATAAGTGGCCATCAACAGGTCTCAGTGCATCCATTTACTGTGTTATAACCATGTCAGATCCTGAATAACAGCCTATAAGTGGCCATCAACAGGTCTCAGTGCATCCATTTACTGTGGTATAACCATGTCAGATCCTGAATAACAGCCTATAAGTGGCCATCAACAGGTCTCAGTGCATCCATTTACTGTGGTGTAACCATGTCAGATCCTGAATAACATATCCTATAAGTGGCCATCAACAGGTCTCAGTGCATCCATTTACTGTGGTGTAACCATGTCAGATCCTGAATAACATATCCTATAAGTGGCCATCAACAGGTCTCAGTGCATCCATTTACTGTGGTGTAACCATGTCAGATCCTGAATAACATAGCCTATAAGTGGCCATCAACAGGTCTCAGTGCATCCATTTACTGTGGTGTAATCATGTCAGATCCTGAATAACAGCCTATAAGTGGCCATCAACAGGTCTCAGTGCATCCATTTACTGTGGTGTAACCATGTCAGATCCTGAATAACAGCCTATAAGTGGCCATCAACAGGTCTCAGTGCATCCATTTACTGTGGTGTAACCATGTCAGATCCTCAATAACATAGCCTATAAGTGGCAATATACAGGTCTCAGTGCATCCATTTACTGTGGTGTAACCATGTCAGATCCTGAATAACATTGCCTATAAGTGGCCATCAACAGGTCTCAGTGCATCCATTTACTCTCATTTTGTGACACTATGGCTTGGCTGTGAGTTACATTTTTAAATGTTCACATCGGTGCGAGCTTAGCCGGTCACTTCAATCAAAGCTTTATATATTTGGGACGGCTGAATGTACTACTTAACTGACAGGGAAATGTTTGAAAGGAGAGCGTGCTCAATGGTGTGATAACATCTGATGGTGATGATGCATGTCTACATTTTCACGGTGACAGGATGCACCAGACAGGCAGGGAAAATAGCCCGACTGATTCAAAAGAGTTAGAAAACCATTCGAGAAATAGAATGACCTGCAAACAACTTGAGCAACAAGCATTACAGGCCATCACAAATCAACATTCCAAAATGTTTCTGAACAAAATAAAAATGCAGATTTACAGTCACGGTAAGCTGGTGCTCTAGAACACTTTAAAATGTGTTCCATACCAAAATGTGCTGTATCCGGAACCATGTATTTAGAGAGTTGGGCTATTGCATTTTCGGCATTATGATAGTTTTACATGACACTGCATTATTCTATTTTACACACTTAATCAAATCCTTATTTTATTAAGTTAACCCCTGGTCAGATGTGGTGATTGACAGCTGACACTCTCAGCTATTCGCGTTGGCTAGCTAGAGTTACGTTAGCTTTGAGCTCTTGTGTATCATGGTCCTTTTGATTATGGATCACATCGACAGTTTATTGGCGCCTGGGGTATCTATTCCTGTTGGCCCAAAGTGGAACATTTCTAAACAAGCTCATGACAAGAATAGAGCCTAGATCCAGTGACACTTAGGTGAAGGGAAACAACCTAGGCTAGTAGCCTACCCACTGCAGAAAAATATCGGGCTGTATCACTCCAAAAATAAGAATCAATCCATCCTTGACCGGCAAATTAATTCCGAAAAACGTTCAATGTCCTTATTAGTCCTTACATCCTTTCCTACGGTCTATATATTTAAACTAAAACATCTTCCCTTGATTTATCCCAGGGTTTCCCAAAGTTGGCCCTGCCCAAAACCAAAACGTGCACCCAGGGGAGGCCCCAGGAAACCCAGATTTATCCAACCGAACAAACCTGTAAAACCCACATACAATTCTTCCGAAAGTTAATTAAATGTCCTAAACAAAAACACATCTTATACACTGCTCAACCTTGGCTAAATTGATTATTTAAATGTTTATTGATACTTTATTACGTGTGTGTAACGGTTTTCCTTAGGTGAAGTAGAGGCGGACCAAAATGCAGCGTGGTTTCTTTGATTCATGTTTAATAACAAAAAGATAAACACGAACACTACAAAACAATAAACGTGGAAAACCAAAAACAGCCCTATCTGGTGCAAAACACAGAGACAGGAACAATCACCCACAAACACACAGTGAAACCCAAGCTACCTAAATATGGTTCCCAATCAGAGACAATGACTAACACCTGCCTCTGATTGAGAACCATATCAGGCCAGACATAGATAGACAAACAAGACATCCAACATAGAATGCCCACTCAGATCACACCCTGACCAACCAAAACATAGAAACATACAAAGCAAACTATGGTCAGGGTGTGAGAGTGCGACTGTTTAAAACCCAATTGGGATACTTTTTCTATTGGACTTCTGTTGTTTGAAGTGGATATTTAGAGTTTTGCCACAAAACATGATTATTTGTCTCTTGAAAATAAAATTACCTTGCGATATACTTCAAACAAAATGATGTCTGTCTTTTCACGAGACCATGTCATGATGAAAAAATAACATCTCTATCACATATTTTAATTCATGTCAATGTATCACCATTTCTGAAAATTGATATACAGTTGAAGTCGGAAGTTTACATACACCTTAGCCAAATACATTTAAACTCAATTCCTGACATTTAATACTCGTAAAAATTCCCTGTCTTAGGTCAGTTAGGATCACCACTTTATTTTAAGAATGTGAAATGTCAGAATAATAATAGAGTGAATTATTTCTTTCAGCTTGTATTTCTTTCATCACATTCCCAGTGGGTCAGAATTTTACAAACACTCAATTAGTATTTGGTAGCATTGCCTTTAGATTGTTTAACTTGGGTCAAACGTTTTGGTAGCCTTCCACAAGCTTCCCACAATAAGTTGGGTGAATTTTGGCCCATTCCTCGACTTTGTTGTCCGTAAGCCATTTTGCCACAACTTTGGAAGTATGCTTAGGGTCATTGTCCATTTGGAAGACCCATTTGTGACCAAGCTTTAACTTCCTGACTGATGTCTTGAGATGTTGCTTCCATATATCCACATATTTTTTCTTCCTCGTGATGCCGTCTATTTTGTGAAGTGCACCAGTCCCTCCTGCAGCAAAACACCCCACAACATGATGCTGCCACCCCCTTGCTTCACGGTTGGGATGGTGTTCTTCGGCTCGTAAGCTTCCCCCCTTTTCCTTCAAACATAACGATAGTCATTATGGCCATACAGTTCTATTTTTGCTTCATCAGACTAGAGGACATTTCTCCAAAAAGTACGACCTTTGTCCCCATGTGCAGTTGCAAACCATAGTCTGGCCTTTTTATGGTGGTTTTGGAGCAGTGGCATCTTCCTTGCTGAGCGGCCTTTCAGGTTATGTCGATATAGGACTTGTTTTACTGTGGATATAGATACTTTTGTACCTGTTTCCTCCAGCATCTTCACAAGGTCCTTTGCTGTTGTTCTGGGATTGATTTGCACTTTTCGCACCAAAGCACGTTCATCTCTAAGAGACAGAAAGCGTCTCCTTCCTGAGCGATATGATGGCTGCGTGGTCCCATGGTGATTATACTTGCGTACTATTGTTTGTACAGATGAACGTGGTACCTTCAGGTGTTTGGAAATTGCTCCCAAGGATGAACCAGACTCGTGGAGGTCTATAATTTTTTTCTGAGGTCTTGGCTGATTTCTTTTGATTTTCGCATGATGTCAAGCAAAGAGGCAATGAGTTTGAAGGTAGGCTTTGAAATACATCCACAGGTACACCTCCAATTGACTCAAATGATGTCAATTAGCCTATCAGAAGCTTCTAAAGCCATGACATCATTTTCTGGAATTTTCCAAGCTGTGTAAAGGCACAGTCAGCTTAGTGTATGTAAACTTCTGACCCACTGGAATTGTGGTACAGTGAATAAGTGAAATAATCTGTCTGTCAACAATAGTTTGAAAAATGACTTGTGTCATGCACCAAGTAGATGTCCTAACCGACTTGCCAAAACTATAGTTTGTTAACAAGACATTTGTGGAGTGGTTGAAAAACAACCTAAGTGTATTTAAACTTCCAACTTCAACTGTATCATGTTTTGGGATATAACTCTTCATTTGCTTTTTATTCATTTGGACGGCTTTCTTTAATGCAGTTGTCACCTCTTCATCGGGTTCAGGCCACTAGCGTACTCTGGTGATGAGAATAAGTCAGGCTGTTAGATGCTTCTCTCTGAGGACCCCTCGGGCAGGTCCAGGGGGCCAGTAGACGCAGAGTATTGATTGGAGGGCTGGAGGATTTACACTGTGGCTGTGTCTCAATACTCTGAAGTAGCTTCCACTCCTTTAACTGTACCAATCTGAAAACACAGGCTTCAGGCTGTAGGTCAAAACAATCAGGAAAGGCCACAAGGACAAGAAGCCAATTTAGACTATTGAGGTATTCTAGAGCTAAGGCAGTAAGTGCTTATGGCCTGGTGGACAATGTGACTATAAAAGTGACAGTTGTGCCATTAAGGAGTCAGTCACTGTAAAACCTCTTCTTCTGCCAGATAGATCGATATTTGCTTCTTCATTAAAAGGGCTCCTTTCCAGTTATTGGTCTTGATGATTACCTGACAAAGACCATTATAGGTGAAATGGTCCCGTGTCATTAACTCATGTAAAGGTCATGCTGGGGAACAGTGAGCAGAAAGACCAAGACCTGCCAGTGGATACAAGATATTCATAAGTTAATAGGAATGAATGACCTTTGAGTTACTGTGTGACCTTTGTCCTTTAACCCTGCAGCTCCAGGATGCCCTGAAGTGCCAGCAATGCCAGAAACAGTTCAGATCCAAGGCCGGACTCAACTACCATACAATGGCTGAGCACAGCAGCAAGGTAAACACACACAAATAAAAACATGCGCACACGCACAAACAAACACGAACACACACACAACCAAAGTTGATTGATCTACTGATCCCCTAGTCAGAAACTCTCCAATCTGAAAGTCACCGTTGGAGTTTAATTTGCAACATGTTACAGTGGAGGGAGCTCTGTTGCGAGTTCCTAGCAAGTAGGTGTGAGGGATTGATTTGGGATTGTGGGTGGCATGGCAGACAATTGAAGGGTTCTTCTCCTGACCTCTATTTTTTGGCTGTTTTATAGCTCATCTCATGCTTTTATTCACATTTTGCCATGAAGCTGAGAGGAAGTTTTGCAGTTTTAAAAGTAACTTCCTGCTAATCTACACATTTTAGGAAGGGGCCCCAGGGCATGTCCCCTGCATGCCCGTTCGATAATCCAGCCCTGGTCAAACAGGTTACACCTCTGACCCAATGACCCACTACACCTCTACCTACCTAGAACTGTTGAGTGACCAATATAGACACCTCTGACCCAATGACCCACTACACCACTACCTACCTAGAACTGTTGTGTGACCAATATAGACACCTCTGACCTAATGACCCACTAAACCACTACCTACCTAGAACTGTTGAGTGACCAATATAGACACCTCTGACCCAATGACCCACTACACCACTACCTACCTAGGACTGTTGAGTGACCAATATAGACACCTCTGAACAACATTCACTCTGTTTTCAGCTGTAATGAAGTATCAAACGGACATGACATTTTCCAGCCCTAACGCCAGGTTCAGCAAAAAAGCAACAGCAACCCAAGCTCTCCCTTACCGTAGTCTCACTATAACAAAGGCTGGTTCAACAGCAACCCAAGCCCTCCCTTACCGTAGTCTTACTATAACAAAGGCTGGTTCAACAGCAACCCAAGCCCTCCCTTACCGTAGTCTTACTATAACAAAGGCTGGTTCAACAGCAACCCAAGCCCTCCCTTACCGTAGTCTTACTATAACAAAGGCTGGTTCAACAGCAACCCAAGCCCTCCCTTACCGTAGTCTTACTATAACAAAGGCTGGTTCAACAGCAACCCAAGCCCTCCCTTACCGTAGTCTTACTATAACAAAGGCTGGTTCAACAGCAACCCAAGCCCTCCCTTACCGTAGTCTTACTATAACAAAGGCTGGTCCAACAGCAACCCAAGCCCTCCCTTACCGTAGTCTTACTATAACAAAGGCTGGTTCAACAGCAACCCAAGCCCTCCCTTACCGTCTTACTATAACAAAGGCTGGTCCAACAGCAACCCAAGCCCTCCCTTACCGTAGTCTCACTATAACAAAGGCTGGTTCAACAGCAACCCAAGCCCTCCCTTACCGTAGTCTTACTATAACAAAGGCTGGTTCAACAGCAACCCAAGTCCTCCCTTACCGTCTTACTATAACAAATGCTGGTCCAACAGCAACCCAAGCCCTCCCTTACCGTCTTACTATAACAAAGGCTGGTTCAACAGCAACCCAAGCCCTCCCTTACCGTAGTCTTACTATAACAAAGGCTGGTTCAACAGCAACCCAAGCCCTCCCTTACCGTAGTCTCACTATAACAAAGGCTGGTTCAACAGCAACCCAAGCCCTCCCTTACCGTAGTCTCACTATAACAAAGGCTGGTTCAACAGCAACTCAAGCCCTCCCTTACCGTAGTCTTACTATAACAAAGGCTGGTTCAACAGCAACCCAAGCCCTCCCTTACCGTAGTCTTACTATAACAAAGGCTGGTTCAACAGCAACCCAAGCCCTCCCTTACCGTAGTCTTACTATAACAAAGGCTGGTTCAACAGCAACCCAAGCCCTCCCTTACCGTCTTACTATAACAAAGGCTGGTTCAACAGCAACCCAAGCCCTCCCTTACCGTAGTCTTACTATAACAAAGGCTGGTTCAACAGCAACCCAAGCCCTCCCTTACCGTCTTACTATAACAAAGGCTGGTCCAACAGCAACCCAAGCCCTCCCTTACCGTAGTCTCACTATAACAAAGGCTGGTTCAACAGCAACCCAAGCCCTCCCTTACCGTAGTCTTACTATAACAAAGGCTGGTTCAACAGCAACCCAAGCCCTCCCTTACCGTAGTCTTACTATAACAAAGGCTGGTTCAACAGCAACCCAAGCCCTCCCTTACCGTAGTCTTACTATAACAAAGGCTGGTTCAACAGCAACCCAAGCCCTCCCTTACCGTAGTCTTACTATAACAAAGGCTGGTCCAACAGCAACCCAAGCCCTCCCTTACCGTAGTCTTACTATAACAAAGGCTGGTTCAACAGCAACCCAAGCCCTCCCTTACCGTCTTACTATAACAAAGGCTGGTCCAACAGCAACCCAAGCCCTCCCTTACCGTAGTCTCACTATAACAAAGGCTGGTTCAACAGCAACCCAAGCCCTCCCTTACCGTAGTCTTACTATAACAAAGGCTGGTTCAACAGCAACCCAAGTCCTCCCTTACCGTCTTACTATAACAAATGCTGGTCCAACAGCAACCCAAGCCCTCCCTTACCGTCTTACTATAACAAAGGCTGGTTCAACAGCAACCCAAGCCCTCCCTTACCGTAGTCTTACTATAACAAAGGCTGGTTCAACAGCAACCCAAGCCCTCCCTTACCGTAGTCTCACTATAACAAAGGCTGGTTCAACAGCAACCCAAGCCCTCCCTTACCGTAGTCTCACTATAACAAAGGCTGGTTCAACAGCAACCCAAGCCCTCCCTTACCGTCTTACTATAACAAAGGCTGGTTCAACAGCAACCCAAGCCCTCCCTTACCGTAGTCTTACTATAACAAAGGCTGGTTCAACAGCAACCCAAGCCCTCCCTTACCGTCTTACTATAACAAAGGCTGGTTCAACAGCAACCCAAGCCCTCCCTTACAGTAGTCTTACTATAACAAAGGCTGGTTCAACAGCAACCCAAGCCGTCCCTTACCGTAGTCTTACTATAACAAAGGCTGGTTCAACAGCAACCCAAGCCCTCCCTTACCGTAGTCTTACTATAACAACGGCTGGTCCAACAGCAACCCAAGCCCTCCCTTACCGTAGTCTCACTATAACAACGGCTGGTCCAACAGCAACCCAAGCCCTCCCTTACCGTAGTCTCACTATATCAAAGGCTGGTTCAACAGCAACCCAAGCCCTCCCTTACCGTAGTCTTACTATAACAACAGCTGGTCCAACAGCAACCCAAGCCCTCCCTTACCGTCTCACTATAACAAAGGCTGGTTCAACAGCAACCCAAGCCCTCCCTTACAGTAGTCTTACTATAACAAAGGCTGGTTCAACAGCAACCCAAGCCCTCCCTTACCGTCTTACTATAACAAAGGATGGTTCAACAGCAACCCAAGCCCTCCCTTACCGTCTTACTATAACAAAGGATGGTTCAACAGCAACCCAAGCCCTCCCTTACCGTCTCACTATAACAAAGGCTGGTTCAACAGCAACCCAAGCCCTCCCTTACCGTAGTCTTACTATAACAAAGGCTGGTTCAACAGCAACCCAAGCCCTCCCTTACAGTAGTCTTACTATAACAAAGGATGGTTCAACAGCAACCCAAGCCCTCCCTTACCGTCTCACTATAACAAAGGCTGGTTCAACAGCAACCCAAGCCCTCCCTTACCGTAGTCTTACTATAACAATGGCTGGTTCAACAGCAACCCAAGCCCTCCCTTACCGTCTTACTATAACAAAGGCTGGTCCAACAGCAACCCAAACCCTCCCTTACCGTAGTCTTACTATAACAATGGCTAGTTCAACAGCAACCCAAGCCCTCCCTTACCGTCTTACTATAACAACAGCTGGTCCAACAGCAACCCAAACCCTCCCTTACCGTAGTCTTACTATAACAGCAGCTGGTCCAACAGCAACCCAAGCCCTCCCTTGCCGTCTTACTATAACAACAGCTGGTCCAACAGCAACCCAAGCCCTCCCTTACCGTCTTACTATAACAAAGGCTGGTCCAACAGCAACCCAAACCCTCCCTTACCGTAGTCTTACTATAACAGCAGCTGGTCCAACAGCAACCCAAGCCCTCCCTTGCCGTCTTACTATAACAACAGCTGGTCCAACAGCAACCCAAGCCCTCCCTTGCCGTCTTACTATAACAACAGCTGGTCCAACAGCAACCCAAGCCCTCCCTTACCGTCTTACTATAACAAAGGCTGGTCCAACAGCAACCCAAGCCCTCCCTTGCCGTCTTACTATAACAACAGCTGGTCCAACAGCAACCCAAGCCCTCCCTTGCCGTCTTACTATAACAACAGCTGGTCCAACAGCAACCCAAGCCCTCCCTTACCGTAGTCTTACTATAACAACAGCTGGTCCAACAGCAACCCAAGCCCTCCCTTACCGTCTTACTATAACAACAGCTGGTCCAACAGCAACCCAAGCCCTCCCTTACCGTCTTACTATAACAAAGGCTGGTCCAACAGCAACCCAAGCCCTCCCTTACCGTCTTACTATAACAACAGCTGGTCCAACAGCAACCCAAGCCCTCCCTTACCGTCTTACTATAACAAAGGCTGGTCCAACAGCAATGCAATGTCTTTTTTATCCCAGCAATTTTATAATATCATTACATTTATTTATTGTTGCTGTTGTTTAAAAATGTTAATTTTATTACAACCAAACTTATTAAAATGATTCACCTAACTTCCTGGTTGTATGGTGACTAATCTGTGCAATGCAACTCCTTGAGATATGTGAATAGGATCTGATCTGTAAAATGATTCACCTTCCTTCCTGGTTGTATGGTGACTAATCCGTGCAATGCAACTCCTTGAGATATGTGAATAGGATCTGATCTGTAAAATGATTCACCTAACTTCCTGGTTGTATGGTGACTAATCTGTGCAATGCAACTCCTTGAGATATGTGAATAGGATCTGATCTGTAAAATGATTCACCTTCCTTCCTGGTTGTATGGTGACTAATCTGTGCAATGCAACTCCTTGAGATATGTGAATAGGATCTGATCTGTAAAATGATTCACCTTCCTTCCTGGTTGTATGGTGACTAATCCATGCAATGCAACTCCTTGAGATATGTGAATAGGATCTGATCTGTAAAATGATTCACCTAACTTCCTGGTTGTATGGTGACTAATCTGTGCAATGCAACTCCTTGAGATATGTGAATAGGATCTGATCTGTAAAATGATTCACCTTCCTTCCTGGTTGTATGGTGACTAATCGGTGCAATGCAACTCCTTGAGATATGTGAATAGGATCTGATCTGTAAAATGATTCACCTAACTTCCTAGTTGTATGGTGACTAATCTGTGCAATGCAACTCCTTGAGATATGTGAATAGGATCTGATCTGTAAAATGATTCACCTTCCTTCCTGGTTGTATGGTGACTAATCTGTGCAATGCAACTCCTTGAGAAATGTGAATAGGATCTGATCTGTAAAATGATTCACCTTCCTTCCTGGTTGTATGGTGACTAATCCGTGCAATGCAACTCCTTGAGATATGTGAATAGGATCTGATCTGTAAAATGATTCACCTTCCTTCCTGGTTGTATGGTGACTAATCCATGCAATGCAACTCCTTGAGATATGTGAATAGGATCTGATCTGTAAAATGATTCACCTTCCTTCCTGGTTGTATGGTGACTAATCGGTGCAATGCAACTCCTTGAGATATGTGAATAGGATCTGATCTGTAAAATGATTCACCTTCCTTCCTGGTTGTATGGTGACTAATCCGTGCAATGCAACTCCTTGAGATATGTGAATAGGATCTGATCTGTAAAATGATTCACCTTCCTTCCTGGTTGTATGGTGACTAATCCGTGCAATGCAACTCCTTGAGATATGTGAATAGGATCTGATCTGTAAAATGATTCACCTTCCTTCCTGGTTGTATGGTGACTAATCCGTGCAATGCAACTCCTTGAGATATGTGAATAGGATCTGATCTGTAAAATGATTCACCTTCCTTCCTGGTTGTATGGTGACTAAT
Organism: Oncorhynchus kisutch; assembly: GCF_002021735.2. Lineage (NCBI taxonomy): Eukaryota > Metazoa > Chordata > Actinopteri > Salmoniformes > Salmonidae > Oncorhynchus > Oncorhynchus kisutch. The sequence continues at coordinate 1,596,469 of NC_034200.2, forward strand.
CCATGCAATGCAACTCCTTGAGATATGTGAATAGGATCTGATCTGTAAAATGATTCACCTTCCTTCCTGGTTGTATGGTGACTAATCGGTGCAATGCAACTCCTTGAGATATGTGAATAGGATCTGATCTGTAAAATGATTCACCTTCCTTCCTGGTTGTATGGTGACTAATCCGTGCAATGCAACTCCTTGAGATATGTGAATAGGATCTGATCTGTAAAATGATTCACCTTCCTTCCTGGTTGTATGGTGACTAATCCGTGCAATGCAACTCCTTGAGATATGTGAATAGGATCTGATCTGTAAAATGATTCACCTTCCTTCCTGGTTGTATGGTGACTAATCCATGCAATGCAACTCCTTGAGATATGTGAATAGGATCTGATCTGTAAAATGATTCACCTTCCTTCCTGGTTGTATGGTGACTAATCGGTGCAATGCAACTCCTTGAGATATGTGAATAGGATCTGATCTGTAAAATGGTTCCGATTATAAAACACATTTGGGAGCTTTATAACGGTGAGTGGACATTCTCCATTTCTCTTTATATTGGATTCAGCTACTGTGAAAAGTTTGGAGGTGCGCAAAACCCTCCATAGTCTGCGTTATTATTTTAATATTATTTAATAATTTGTTCGCTTTTTAGGCCTCATCATTATTGAATTGAATCTTGCTTATTGACATTGTTTGGCATGTCCATGCTCAGCCATAATGAAATATACAATAGGCCTAGCCCTTATCAGTGTGAATGCTATTGAAGACATTCAATTACGTAGAACAATGTGTACTGTTAATGGGTTCATGTTAACGTATTTAGCAAAGATGGGATAGGACTTCATTTTGTTATTTAGTTTCTGTAAGCCATTTAACAAACTAACATTGGAATTGGATTTGATTCCAAGGCCATACATATAAGACCGTAAATACACAACTTGAAGCAACCACGTATTGCGCTGTGGAACAGGTTCTGATTGGTCAGTGAGGGGCCAAGCCTGGACACACCCACAACCTGTTGATTCATGAATACCCAACCCTTTCGCACCACATGCTCCAATAATTGTAGTTGTGAAAATAGCTAAAATATTTCTGACACACCCCTGAACCTATAGCGCTACCGCCTGCGCTTAGATTTACCATTGTGTTTGGTTTGTTAAAATAGAGCCCCAAGTGTCTACCAGACCCTAAAGTAGAGTGGGTTTTCACTTCTGACCAATATGGACTTCAACACCCTACCGTGTGCTTGTGTCTGGTTTCCTCTGTCAGAAAAAGCACCTTGTTTCTTGTGATGAATGGATTGTGTGAATGGATATAGTTTCAGGAACGGGCAATTTTAGACAGTGTCTCTTGAGAAGGCCATGTACCAAACAATTATAATTGTGGGTAAAAAAAAAACATTATTTAAAAAAAATGTTTAATATACAATGGTGTCAAACATACCGTCCATGGGCCGGATTCGGACTGCAAGTGGTTTGAGTAAAAACATTTTTAGTTGTGTTTTATTTCTTTTTCTCAAGGTAATGTTTTATTAATGAACATTGAAATGACTAAAATGAACTTGAAACTGATATTGGACACACATTATGGAGCTACGTTTATAGTCACTCTGCCCAGCTTGCTAACGGTCATCAAATGAAAAGCTAGACAGTCAGGGAGCATCGAAAATTATAACAGCGTTGGATAAATAACTATTTTTTGCAAACGTTTCAGCAAATAAACGTCTGTTTTAAATTAACGCTGTCTAAATGAATTGTTTATGAGTGAACTTCAGTGAGTACCGTAAAGACTGCGCAGAAGAAGGTAAAGGAGAGCAACACCATTGCCACGGATGAGACAGTACTGTGGTTTGACATGGTCGGGGGGATCTATTGGTGAGGTGAAAGTAGCCGCTAGGATCAAGGTTGTTAAAACTGAAAAACACATGACGGTTAAGAATGAAGTGATATGCGCTCACGTTGGATGATATTGAAGGCATCTCTCGACATCCTGGGGACCTGGACAAATGTCGAACACTGAAGTCTATCTACAGTGATCCCGCTGCAGCTACGGGGGATACACGGCGCTACGAGGCACAACAAATGAATGGTACTGGAAATAAAATTGGGGCTGTATGATAGGCAGCCTAGTTTTTGCAAGTCTGATCTGCAATAGATGTGTTATGTTTATACTGGTAATACTGGTCACAATAAACATTGTGGTAGTCTTTTCAACATTTTATTGAGCAAAGGTTGTGTGCATTAAGGAAATGGAAGCCTGGCTCAAACAGAAGAATGTCTCTTATAAGCAGCGGTTGTGTTCAGTGATTGAAGCGAATAAACTCTCGGCTATTCATTGAAGGAATTCATTTAGAGTGCGGCCCTCCGGACCTCGGTGAAGAGTGAATGCAGCCGTGGTCCAAAAGTAATTTGACACCCCTGTTCTGAAAGATGGATTTCTACTGTTGTTCTTTTTGGCCCAGCTGAAGTAATGATTGTTATGTCCCATTACATTATGCTGTTAACTTCCTCAGTAGAGAGGTTCGTCAAGATATCAACATGGCCCTCCCTCCTGCATTAGTGGAATGCTGATCCATTTAGTTTGTTGAATAATTCAAAACTACGATCTCAAAAAGTATCATTTTACATTTAGCAGAAACTCGTATCCAGCGCAATTCGGGTTAAGTGCCTTGCTCAAGTAGAGAGGCTCATTAATATATCAACAAACCCCTCTCTATCTCCTCCTGCATTAGTGGACACATATCTCTATCTCCTGCATTAGTGGACACATATCTCTATCTCCTCCTGCATTAGTGGACACATATCTCTATCTCCTCCTGCATTAGTGGACACATATCCAGCTCCTCCTGCATTAGTGGACACATATCTCTTCTCCTCCTGCATTAGTGGACACATATCTCTATCTCCTCCTGCATTAGTGGACACATATCTCTATCTCCTCCTGCATTAGTGGACACATATCTCTATCTCCTCCTGCATTAGTGGACACACATCTCTATCTCCTCCTGCATTAGTGGACACATATCTCTATCTCCTCCTGCATTAGTGGACACATATCTCTTCTCCTCCTGCATTAGTGGACACATCTCTATCTCCTCCTGCATTAGTGGACACACATCTCTATCTCCTCCTGCATTAGTGGACACATCTCTTTCTCCTCCTGCATTAGTGGACACATCTCTTTCTCCTCCTGCATTAGTGGACACATCTCTATCTCCTCCTGCATTAGTGGACACGGCGACTTGATTTGACAGATTTTTCACCTAGTCATCTCAGGGATTCATTAATATATCAACAAACCCCTCTCTGTCTCTATCACCTAGTCATCTCGGGGATTCATTAATATATCAACAAACCCCTCTCTGTCTCTATCACCTAGTCATCTCAGGGATTCATTAATATATCAACAAACCCCTCTCTGTCTCTATCACTATAGATAAACTAGTAATATCATCAACCATGTGTAGTTAAATAGTGATTATGATTGATTGTTTTTTATAAGATAAGTTTAATGCTAGCTAGCAACTTACCTTGGCTTACTGCATTCGCGTAACAGGCAGGCTCCTCGTGGAGTACAATGTAATCAGGTGCTTAGAGCGTTGGATTAGTTAACTGTAAGGTTGCAAGATTGGATCCCCCGAGCTGACAAGGTGAAAATCTGTCGTTCTGCCCCTGAACGAGGGAGTTAACCCACCGTTCCTAGGCCGTCATTGAAAATAAGAATGTGTTCTTAACTGACTTGTTAAATAAAGATTAAATAAAGGTGTACAAAAAACGGTGTCCAAAAATACAGATTTCCGATTGTTATGAATCGGCCCTAATTAATCTGCCATTCTGATGAATCGGTCGACCTCTAGTGTGTGTGTGTGTTCCATTCAACCTTGCCATCATAGCTGATTTGTTTACATCTAAGAGGAGTTATGCCCTCTGTACAACTGAAGTAAAACTGTTTAAGACCTTTGTCTTCAGTCTCTGCTCATTACATTCTGGTGCAGTAGAGACGTTCATTAAGATATCAACATATCTATCCTTTGTTAGTGGAATGGCTCTCCAATTAAGTTTGTTGAATAATTCAAAACCACTGACTTAAAAAGTATAATAAAATATTCATGAACTAACATGTCCCAAACACTTTAATTTGTGTTTGTGCGTGTCTGTGTGGGTGTATGTGTGTGTGCTTGTCCTGAATTACCTACAGAAGTGGCATCCTTGCTAATCTGTACCCAGTGTATGTCCTCTGGTCAAATGGCTGAGCAGTGTGGGAAACCACAGCAGCAGGATGACACAGTGACAGAGGTCACCTGCTGGCTTTGACCTTGTTGTTGTAACTGCCACTGTGATACACTACCTCTGATGTTTCGCTCTCTAGTACCCCCCCCCCCCTCTCTTTCTCAGTCTCTCTCTCCCTTCCTCTCACACTCTCACCACATTTCCATATCGTTCTTTCCCACTCTCATTCTTTCTCTCTCATTCTCTCACCCCTTTCCTTCTCTCTCATGTCTGATATAGGTGTTAAGAAGAAATGCTGGTGGTTCTGCTGTGTCCCCTCGTGAATCTAAGGCTGGCGGGAGTGTGTGTTCTCTAGCCTCAGGGCCTGACTGTGACAAGATTCTCTTTGCTTTGCTTTGCTTTAGTGTGGGAATTACATGTATTCCTCTGATCTACCATCTTATCTCCCTCCTTTCCCTCGCAGACTAAGGATGTATCTCAATCTCAATAGTCTGTAGATCTGTACAGATCTAAAAACACAAGAGAAACCAAATTGGTGGATGCTAATTTAGGCCATTAAGATGCACCCGTGCGTGTATCCACAGTTGCATTTCAATCCAGAGAGTTGTTCTCTCAATATCTGTGACCCACCACCTGGATTCGGACCTACAGTTGAAGTTGGAAGTTTACATATTTAGGTTGGAGTCATTAAAACTCGTTTTTCAACCACTCCACAAATGTATTGTTCACAAACTATAGTTTTGGCAAGTCGGTTAGGACATCTACTTTGTGCATGACACAAGTAATTTTTCCAGCAATTGTTTATAGACAGATTATTACACTTCTAATTCACTTTATCACAATTCCAATGGGTCAAAAGTTTACATACACTAAGTTGACTGCCTTTTAAACCGCTTGGAAGATTCCAGAAAATGATGTCAAGGCTTTAGAAGCTTCTAATAGGCTAATTAAAATCATTTGAGTCAATTGGAGGTGTACCTGTGGATGTATTTCAAGGCCTACCTTCAAACTCAGTGCCTCTTTGCTTGACATCATGGGAAAATCAAAAGAAATCAGGTAAGACCTTCACAAGTCTGGTTCATCCTTGGGAGCAATTTCCAAATGCCTGAAGGTGCCACTTTCATCTGTACAAACAATAGCATGCAAGTATAAACCCCATGGGACAATGCAGCCATCATACTGCTCAGGAAGGAGACGCGTTCTGTCTCCTAGAGATGAACGTACTTTGGTGCGAAAAGTGCAAATCAATCCCAGAACAACAGCAAAGGACCTTGTGAAGATGCTGGAGGAAACGGGTACAAAGGTATCTATATCCACAGTAAAACGAGTCCTATATCGATATAACCTGAAAGGCCGCTCAGCAAGGAAGAAGCCACAGCTCCAAAACCGCCATAAAAAGCCAGACTACAGTTTGCAACTGCACATGGGGACAAAGATCATACTTTTTTGGAGAAATGTCCTCTAGTCTGATGAAACAAAAATAGAACTGTATGGCCATAATGACCATCATTATGTTTGGAGGAAAAAGAGGGAAGCTTACAAGCCGAAGAACATCATCCCAACCGTGAAGTACAGGGGTGGCAGCATCGTGTTGTGGGGTGTTTTGCTGCAGGAGGGACAGGTGCACTTCACAAAATAAATGTCATCATGAGGGTGGAAAATTATGTGGATATATTGAAGCAACATCTCAAGACATCAGTGTCTGTCATGGTTGCCTTTTAGTTTGAAGATGTGATCCAGAGTCAGGTGTTTTATACAACAGCCTTCTGTGTTCTCTTTTCGACTCTTTTGGTAATCATCTCTCTGCTTCCACCGAGCATTCCATTGATTTCAAAACTCGGTCAACAACACTGTTGATCGCCGTTTCTTCCCCATCACTGTCATCAGAAGACCCTACAATGTTTCAGTGAAAATGTTTTTACCTAAATCAGGGATTTCCTTATCGTCTGATTCATTTTCAGAGCCAGCGACCGTCGTCCAGAAAGTAGTCTGTCACAACTTCAGGGTAGTAATGTTGAGTAGCAACAGTTCTTCATGATATCTTTCAAAAACAGCCGTGGTAGAAAGGATTATCTACACATACTGACCAGCTCACGTTATAGACAGAAGCATGCTACATGGCAGAAAAACCCAAACTCATCTCTCTGCATGTCCAGCCCATCCATTATCTCAGCCAATCATGGCTCCTGACTTTTTCCCGTGGCTAAAACAACTAGGCTCGTAATTGAACTATTTTATTTGTATTTACAGGCGGTATACAAGTTTGTTATTAAGGCACATGAAGGTTCACATGATCCAGAAGGCATTTCTGACAAAAAAATACGCATTTTGATCAAATAATAAAAGAAACAACATTTAAATGCCTCTCTTGTGAAGTAGTGACATGTGACATACGCTTTTTGAAACGGGTCACATATGCACTTAATCACTGTGCAGTCCACTTAATCACTGTGCAGTCCACTTAATCACTGTGCAGTCCACTTAATCACTTTGCAGTCCACTTAATCACTGCCCAAATCTGTAGCCCCCTCCCCTTTCCTCCTTTCTCTGGCTGTGCTGTGCAGTCCACTTAATCACTGCCCAAATCTGTAGCCCCCCTCCCCTTTCCTCCTTTCTCTGGCTGTGCTGTGCAGTCCACTTAATCACTGCCCAAATCTGTAGCCCCTTTCCTCCTTTCTCTGGCTGTGCTGTGCAGTCCGCTGCTCGTTTTATCCGGCATGTGTTTTTTGATAAACACCTTGGTGAAAACATTAGTTTGACAATTGTCACAACATGCATAGAGTAACGGGATTGCCATGAAACCGTTTAATGATTCTGGCATCCCCCAAAATCACATTTTCCAGGCCTGGTTTAGGAGGGCGAAGTGTTTTGAGGGGACACTGGTACGACGCTGTGTTTCCCCCCCTCAGGCTTTGGGGAGCGAGGACCAGATGGGGGACGTGCAGTTGGAGAGAGAGAGGCTGCGTAGAGTACTCAAACAGACGGGACGAATCAAGTGTCCTAAGGAGGTATGTCTCCTCCAACTGGGCACAGACGTCAGTTCAATGTGTAGTTTGGATTTACATTTGACTGAGTTGCCAACTAATGTTAAATCAACTAAAATTGTCACCATGTCATAATTCAACGTCAAATTTTTTGGGTTGAAATGACATGGAATCGGTGTCGATTCAACACGTTTTTTTTCTTTCTTTCTCTCTTTTCTCTCACTTCTTTCTCTTGCTATCTTCTCCAATTGTATTCAATTTTCTTCTCTATTTATGCTGAACACCCCTCCATCTCCATTTACCTCGCTCGCTCGCTCTCTCTCTTTCTCCCTCCTCTCCTCTGTCTTTCTTGTTATTCTGCCCAAACATACATCAACACTCTGTTATCAATTCCTCACACTACGGTGCAGAGAGGGGAAGAGGCTGCGGAGACAGAGACATTTACAATAACCTCTCTTCGTCCATGGACATGTTCAATCTTTCCTCCACTTCTGCCTCATTCTTATGTCAAACAACCACAAAAAATGGTTGGCCATCTCTCCTGAGAAATATATGTTTATGTTAATTAGACTATATAAAAAACATTAGATGAATAATAGACCCAATGTTTATTTTTATTTATTTCACCTTTATTTAACCAGGTAGGCTAGTTGAGAACAAGTTCTCATTTACAACTGCGACCTGGCCAAGATAAAGCAAAGCAGTTCAACACATACAACGACACAGAGTTACACATGGAGTAAAACAAACATACAGTCAATAATACAGTATAAACAAGTTTATATACGATGTGAGCAAATGAGGTGAGAAGGGAGGTAAAGGCAAAAAAAGGCCATGGTGGCAAAGTAAATACAATATAGCAAGTAAAACACTGGAATGGTAGATTTGCAATGGAAGAATGTGCAAAGTAGAAATAAAAAATAATGGGGTGCAAAGGAGAAAAATTAATGAATTAATTAAATACAGTAGGGAAAGAGGTAGTTGTTTGGGCTAAATTATAGGTGGGCTATGTACAGGTGCAGTAATCTGTGAGCTGCTCTGACAGTTGGTGCTTAAAGCTAGTGAGGGAGATAAGTGTTTCCAGTTTCAGAGATTTTTGTAGTTCGTTCCAGTCATTGGCAGCAGAGAACTGGAAGGAGAGGCGGCCAAAGAAAGAATTGGTTTTGGGGGTGACTAGAGAGATATACCTGCTGGAGCGTGTGCTACAGGTGGGAGATGCTATGGTGACCAGCGAGCTGAGATAAGGGGGGACTTTACCTAGCCAGGGTCTTGTAGATGACATGGAGCCAGTGGGTTTGGCGACGAGTATGAAGCGAGGGCCAGCCAACGAGAGCGTACAGGTCGCAATGGTGGGTAGTATATGGGGCTTTGGTGACAAAACGGATTGCACTGTGATAGACTGCATCCAATCTGCTATTTTGTAAATGACATCGCCAAAGTCGAGGATTGGTAGGATGGTCAGTTTTACAAGGGTATGTTTGGCAGCATGAGTGAAGGATGCTTTGTTGCGAAATAGGAAGCCAATTCTAGATTTAACTTTGGATTGGAGAATGTTTGATATGGGTCTGGAAGGAGAGTTTACAGTCTAACCAGACACCTAAGTATTTGTAGTTGTCCACGTATTCTAAGTCGGAGCCGTCCAGAGTAGTGATGTTGGACAGGCGGGTAGATGCAGGTAGCGATCGGTTGAAGAGCATGCATTTAGTTTTACTTGTATTTAAGAGCAATTGGAGGCCACGGAAGGAGAGTTGTATGGCATTGAAGCTTGCCTGGAGGGTTGTTAACACAGTGTCCAAAGAATGGCCAGAAGTATACAGAATGGTGTCGTCTGCGTAGAGGTGGATCAGAGACTCACCAGCAGCAAGAGCGACCTCATTGATGTATACAGAGAAGAGAGATGTGATGGTTGCCTTCGTTAGACAAATCCATACTCCGCTCCACCAACCTGATTTCCAGTCTAATGTGAATGTTCTATTTCTCCCTCTTTAAATGTTGCCCACACACACACACACACACACACAGAGCTGCTCAGCCCATTTTTTCAGCCTGATGGGATACCAGTACCATCAGAAGCGCTGTGGCAGACAGCTATCAGAGAAGGACAAGCCTGTGTTTCTGTGTCAGCACTGTGGGAAGACCTACCGCTCTAAGACTGGCAGAGACTACCACCTGTGCACTGAACACCCCACCACTAACAACAATACCAACAATACCACCGGCAGAGGGGTAAGAGAGAGCTGAACGTTTACTATTACACTATTATGACTAGTGTGTCTTGAAATGTCCTATATGCTGTTAATTATGGAAATGAGTTCCATCTGGTTCGTTCACCCATTCCTGTGGCAGAAATGTATGATTGATTGAATCGCTGTGAATCCTCTTCTCATTGGTCTCTGACTGGGCTGTGTCCCTCCTCTCTTCCAGATGAGAACAGAGGAGGGACAGCCTGCAGGAAGGAGGGAACAGAACCACATGGAGAGAGAGAAGGATGGGATAGAGAGGGAGAGAGAGAGGAAAGACAACGAAAAGGGTCAGGAGTTGTCTGCGGGTAGGGAGAAGGATGGGAGAGAGAGGGAGAGAGACAGGAAGGACAACGAAAAGGGTCAGGAGTTGTCTGCGGGTAGGGAGAAGGATGGGAGAGAGAGGGAGAGAGACAGGAAGGACAACGAAAAGGGGCAGGAGTTGTCTGCGGGTAGGGAGAAGGATGGGAGAGACAGGAAGGACAATGAAAAGGGTCAGGAGTTGTCTGCGGGTAGGGAAAAGGATGGGAGAGAGAGGGAGAGAGAGGGGCTGGGGGAGGACTTTGAGAGGACTCCTAGTGGTAGGGTGAGACGTCGGTCTGCCCAGGTAGCAGTGTTCCACCTGCAGGAGATAGCAGAGGATGAACTGGACAAGGACTGGGGCACCAAGCGAGACGACCTGGTACCGGACAGCAAGAGGGTAAGACATACACAGGTACATACACACATACAAACACATTTAACATGTGGTCCCTGTCTTCCTCCCCCAGTTGAACTACACTCGTCCTGGTCTTCCCATGTTCAGTCCCAAGCTGCTGGAGAGCTGGAAGAACGAGGTCAAAGAGAAGGGCTTCATCTGCTGCTCCAACGGAGTAAGAACCTCTGGACAACATGTTCTGAACATTAAACCAGATAAATCCTGTATTTTAAGTAATCCAGTTGCTTTTATACATTTCAGCGCTGTCAATTCTGAGCTCAACAAGTTCATGTTTTATAGGCAGAGTTTATTATTGCTGTGTCTGAGTTGTTGTTCCTCTCTGTTTTCAGAGCTGTGAAGCTGTTTACTCCAGTGTGTCCGGACTCAAAGCTCATCTAGCCAACTGTAACCAGGTAGGACCTTAAAAGGATTCAAAAAATATGTGACTCTGTATCACTCTGTTGAGTTCAGGGACAACTTGTACCTACGCTTGACTGGGGTATGTTTCTGTGTGCTGCAGGCAGAGGGTGATGCAGGGAAGTACACCTGCTTACTGTGCCAGAAGGAATTCAGCTCAGAGAGTGGTGTCAAATACCACATCAGCAAGACCCACTCTCAGGTGAGACAGACATACATAAACAGTCCTTTACAGGTGGGCCTGATAGACCCATCTACAGGTGAGACAGACATACATAAACAGTCCTTTACAGGTGGGCCTGATAGACCCATCTACAGGTGAGACAGACATACATAAACAGTCCTTTACAGGTGGGCCTGATAGACCCATCTACAGGTGAGACAGACATACATAAACAGTCCTTTACAGGTGGGCCTGATATACCCATCTACAGGTGAGACAGACATACATAAACAGTCCTTTACAGGTGGGCCTGATAGACCCATCTACAGGTGAGACAGACATACATAAACAGTCCTTTACAGGTGGGCCTGATAGACCCATCTACAGGTGAGACAGACATACATAAACAGTCCTTTACAGGTGGGCCTGATAGACCCACTCTCAGGTGAGACAGACATACATAAACAGTCCTTTACAGGTGGGCCTGATAGACCCATCTACAGGTGAGACAGACATACATAAACAGTCCTTTACAGGTGGGCCTGATAGACCCACTCTCAGGTGAGACAGACATACATAAACAGTCCTTTACAGGTGGGCCTGATAGACCCATCTACAGGTGAGACAGACATACATAAACAGTCCTTTACAAGTGGGCCTGATAGACCCATCTACAGGTGAGACAGACATACATAAACAGTCCTTTACAGGTGGGCCTGATAGACCCACTCTCAGGTGAGACAGACATACATAAACAGTCCTTTACAGGTGGGCCTGATAGACCCACTCTCAGGTGAGACAGACATACATAAACAGTCCTTTACAGGTGGGCCTGATAGACCCATCTACAGGTGAGACAGACATACATAAACAGTCCTTTACAGGTGGGCCTGATAGACCCATCTACAGGTGAGACAGACATACATAAACAGTCCTTTACAGGTGGGCCTGATAGACCCACTCTCAGGTGAGACAGACATACATAAACAGTCCTTTACAGGTGGGCCTGATAGACCCATCTACAGGTGAGACAGACATACATAAACAGTCCTTTACAGGTGGGCCTGATAGACCCATCTACAGGTGAGACAGACATACATAAACAGTCCTTTACAGGTGGGCCTGATAGACCCATCTACAGGTGAGACAGACATACATAAACAGTCCTTTACAGGTGGGCCTGATAGACCCATCTACAGGTGAGACAGACATACATAAACAGTCCTTTACAGGTGGGCCTGATAGACCCACTCTCAGGTGAGACAGACATACATAAACAGTCCTTTACAAGTGGGCCTGATAGACCCACTCTCAGGTGAGACAGACATACATAAACAGTCCTTTACAGGTGGGCCTGATAGACCCATCTACAGGTGAGACAGACATACATAAACAGTCCTTTACAGGTGGGCCTGATAGACCCATCTACAGGTGAGACAGACACGTTCACTCATTCAGACACACAGTTTAAAACACACAGATGAGACGTTCACTCATTCAGACACACATTGTAAAACACACAGATGAGACGTTCACTCATTCGGACACACAGTTTAAAACACACAGATGAGACGTTCACTCATTCAGACACACATTGTAAAACACACAGATGAGACGTTCACTCATTCGGACACACAGTTTAAAACACACAGATGAGACATTCACTCATTCAGACACACAGTTTAAAACACACAGGTAGATGTCATCCACTTGTAGTAACATGCAGTTGAATGTTTTCCCCTCAACATGATCATGTTACAGAACTGGTTCCGAGCCTTCAGCCACATGTTGCCCAGCAGCAGCAGCAGCAGCAGGAGCAAACCGCCAGACTACCAAGGGAAAACGGAGGTCAAGAACGGAGCCACCATGGGAAAGAAGAGAGGCCGCAAGCCCAAAGAGCGCCCCCCTGAGGCCACCCCCGTCCAAACAACACTTTTTTCAGCACCACCCAAAACTCAGCCCCCACCCTGAACATGGGCCAGACCCCGGTCCCGACAGAGACAGGAAACCCAGGGAGCCTGACGCTAAACAGACAGCCCAACCAACCCACCACACGGAGGAGTAAGCCCAAGTGGGTGCCCCCTCCCTCCGAGTAGCTCTGCTTTCAACCCAAGAGCCAGAGAGGCTATGTCTATCTATCCACATTACACCAGTAAGCTCAAGGATGTTTTGGATACCTCAAGGACTGGCGGACAGAGAAGAAAACTAAAACCAACTGCACTCAGATCTTTGTGTTTTAAATATACTGTATACAGTTTGTGTCTCCTGGTATATGTTGATATATGACAGTCATTTTATTCAGTTTCCTCCATTCCATTTGCAAGCATCATTTCAGTTAAACTATTGACAACAGGGGTTCATTGTTATCAACGTTATAGTCCTACTCTGTGTAAAAATATATTTTTCTAAACAAAAGTAGTATTTCAAATTGGCATTTTCCCTCTACATGTCTTTAGTTTCATGTTGTGTTTGAGAGATTTTTCAAATGATATTCTATTAGGATAGTGAGGCATGTGTATATATACTATATCTATCTATATACAGTATATAGTCAAAGCAATGACGTCATCCCTCCTTTTTCAAAGCAGGAAGGTCAAATTTGGTCTAAAGCGATCACACTACTTTTCATTTTTTGTTGTTTTACACTTTGGCATCTTGTTTTTATTGTGTCAGCTGAATGTCAGCTGAATGTCGAAGTAGAGAGGTTGTTTTGATCAGTCTACAGTGCAATATGCTCATTTGATTTTGTCGCTTTGTTTTCTTTGGCTTTTCTTTTCAAAGTAGTGAAAGACCACATACATCATACATCAAATCACTGTGGCCTAATGCTCTGGCTCAGCTATGTACTTAGTCTTTGTTTCAATTACACTGAAATTTAGGAAATTAGCACCATTTTCACAAAATGATATGAGATTTTATTGAATATTGGTGACAGTAATTAGACCTTGGGGCATATGATTGGGGATGTTAACACAAACATTGACATTAAAATCTATATCTACACTCAAGCAATGTAATCCACAACGTTTGCAGATGTGTGGTTTCGCCATTGGACCTCATAGTCTGAATTAAATGTGGGAATGTTGTAGTAATTGTTCCCATTAAAATGGACAAACATTCTCAAGCTAGAATTTTCCTAGGACTGTCTGGGAGTCGGGAGGGGAAAACTGAGAGGTTTGGAACTCTCTTTGTTAGTGGTGTATTAACCAATTTAGCCTTAAAAAAAAAAAAGTTGAAGTTACTTTAATCTTTGAGGAAACATAAAAACCTCAAATGAAGGCTTAGATTTTGTTATGTATATGAACAGATTCCCATTAATTAATTCTCATTAATTGTCTTGCACTTTAACCCCTTTCTTCTCTTCCCCCCCCATTTAGTCTTTTTGCACATAAAGAGCAGAGAAACAAAACTTGACGCTCCAGGAAGAAGATGATTTATAATCAGCCTAAATGTTTACCTTAAGAATGATGGGTAAAGACACAAAACTGGCCGTAGATCAGCTTCTAAGGGGCAGCTTCACCCTACTCCAACCTAAACCTCCTATATGGAGGGTTGTAACCCAGGACTGTAAAATGAAACTGTGGTGTCCAGAAACAAGAACATTTCGATCTCTGTGTCCGGCTTTCCGACAGGATTCAATGAGTAGATAACAAGGCCACCTAACTAAGCTGATCCTCAGAAATGCTAGACATTTAGATGTCTGTGTCCCGCTTTCCGACAGGATTCAATGAGTAGATAACAAGGCCACCTAACTAAGCTGATCCTCAGAAATGCTCGACATTTAGATTTCTATGTCCCGCTTTCCGACAGGATTCAATGCGTAGATAACAGGGCCACCTGATCCTCAGAAATGCTAGACATTTTAGGCTGTTCTGCCAGTCAACTATTTCAGCGTAAAAGGAAATTACGTTTAAATGAAATGTCTTTAATTTATGAAAATGCTAATGTGCAATCAGCTCATTTTAATATTTTATCCATAATACACACTTAAAGCAGATACTTGAATTCACAAAACAATTGTAATAATTTGATTTAAGTAAAATGTCATGAAATGTTTAATGTATATTTATATCAATGGAGCAGAATAGCCCTCTCAAAGCAGCAGACCTCTGTTATAATCACGTGTGTATATTATCTAGTTAATCTGAAAATGGTGGCAGTGTGTGAAAAGGTTAAGTTGACATGGTTACTCTGCTTGTTCATCCAGAGTAGTTTTTTCCAGAAATGCTATTACTTTGTAATGTATATTTCCTACAAATACAGGTGCTAAACTCATACAGTAATGCAACAAATCTGAACCATAATTTAAAAATAATGTAAATGTCACATTTACATAAGTATTCAGACACTTTACTCATTACATTGTTGAAGCATCTTTGGCCGCGATTACAGCCTCAACGCTTCTTGGGTATGACGCTACAAGCTTGGCACACCTATATTTGGGGAGTTTCTCCCATTCTTCTCTCCAGATCCTCTCAAGCTCTGTCAGATTGGATGGGGAGCGTTGCTGCACAGCTATTTTCAGGTCTCTTCAGTGATCTTCGATCCGATTCAAGTCCTGTCTCTGGCTGGGCCGCTCAAGGACAGTCAGAGCCTTGTCCCGAAGCCACTATTGCGTTGGCTTTGCTGTGTTCTTAGGGACCTTCAATGCTTCAGACATTTTTTTGTACCTTCCCCAGATCAATGCCTCGAAACAATCCTGTCTCGGAGCTCTACGGACAATTCCTTCAACGTCTTGGCTTGGTTTTTGCTCTGACATGCACTGTCAATTAAGTTGTAGAAACATCCCAAGGATGATCAATGGAAACAGGATGTACCTGAGCTCAATTTCGAGTCTCATAGCAAAGGGTCTGAATACTGATGTAAATAAAGTATTTCTGTTGTTTCTAAAAACCTGTTTTCACTTTGTCATTATGGGGTATTGTGTGTATATCCATTTTAGTACCAGTCAAAAGTTGAGACACCTACTCATTCCAGGGTTTTCTTTATTTGGACTGTTTTCTACATTGTAGAATAATAGTGAAGACATCAGAACTATGAAGTAACATTTGAGATCATGTAGTAATCTTTTTAATGAGTTTGAGCCAACCAGTTGTGTTGTGACAAGGTAGGGGTGGTATACAGAGGATAGCCCTATCTGGTAAAAGACCAAGTCCATATTATGGCAAGAACAGCTCAAATAAGAAAAGAGAAACTTCAGTACATCAGTACTTTAAAACATGAAGTTCAATCAAAATAGAACATTTCAAGAACGTTGAAAGTTTCTCCAAGTGCAGTCTCAAAAACCATGAAGCGCTATGATGAAACTGGCTCTCATGAGGACCGCCAATGGAAAGGAAGACCCAGAGTTACCTCTGCTGCAGAGGATACGTTCATTAGAGTTACCAGCCTCAGAAATTGAAGCCCAGACACATCTCAACATGAACTGTTCAGAGGAGACTGTGAATCAGGCCTTCATGATCGAATTGCTGCAAAGAATCCACTACTAAAGGACACCAATAATAAGAAGAGAGTTGCTTGGGCCAAGAAACACGAGCAATGGACATTCTGTCAAATCTGTCCTTTGGTCTGATGATTCCAAATCGGAGATTTCTGGTTCCAACCACCGTGTCTTTGAAAGATGCAGAGTAGGTGAACAGATGATCTCTGCATGTGTGGTTCCCACCGTGAAGCATGGAGGAGGAGTTGTGATGTTGTGGAGGTGCTTTGCCGGTAACACTGTCTGATTTATTTAGAATTTAAACACACTTAACCAGCATGGATACCGCAGCATTCTGCAGCGATACACCATCCCATCTGTTTTGCGCTTAGTGGGACTATCATTTGTTTTTCAACAGGACAGTGACCCAAAACACACCTCCAGTCTGTGTTAGGGCTATTTGACAAAGAAGGAGAGTGATGGAGTGAGTGCTGCATCAGATGACCTGGCCTCCACAATCACCCGACCTCAACCCAACTGAGATGGTTTGGGATAAGTTGGACCGCAGAGTGAAGGAAAATCAGCCAACAAGTGCTCAGCATATGTGGGAACTCCTTCAAGACGGTTGGAAAAGCATTCCTCTTGAAGCTGGTTGAGAGAATACCAACAGTATGCAAAGCTGTCATCAGGGCAAAGGGTGGCAAAGGGTGGCTGGTTACTACATGATTCCATATGTGTTATTTCATAGTTTTGATGTCCTCACTAGTTATTCTACCATGTAGAAAATAGTGAAAATAAAGAAAAACCCTTCAGTGAGTACAGTTGGTGTGTCCACATTATGGACTGGTACCATATATTCATACTTCACCCTATCAGTCTTCCGAGATGATGTGGAGAACACATATATCCTGTTTGAGCGTAGAATACAGCAGCAAAAATAGGTTTACACCATATTTTGTTGTAATTTAGTCATTTAATGGCACATTTTTGTCACCTACCCTATCCCTTTGTTTGTTTGCTTAGGAAATTGTTATTTTATTTTTTCTCAGTGATAACAATAGTTAGTTGAAGCCCATGGGATGTTGAAATACGTTGTTTTAACAAGTTTGATAATGCACATTAAATGTTGATTTTCAGGACACAATTATTGAGAATCCATTTGTCGATATCTAAGGATCAACAAGGAGGCGTATCTGTGTTTGTTTCTCTACTTACTACCCCTTGAAATAGGACTGTTGTCACCTGAGCTTTTTAGTAGTCTGGACTGTGTACCTGGGGAGTCTATAGGCTAAGATGTCTTCCTTTTTTTCACAAATTCTATTTTCCCGCTTTAATGTTTTATCTTACAAACATTTACAATTTCAACAAGTTTTAGATAAATCTTTGTTCTGAAAATGTACCATTATAGACTGGATACAAAGCATTTGGTGATTGGTTATGTTGAGGAGAATACTTAGTTATGTTCTAAATGAGAAAATGTTTTTCCTATGTTGAAGTTGATCTGATCAGAAGCTATATCCTATAACTAGGGAGGCACCACACCTTTGAATCTGAACTGTTAAAAAAACGTATTTTTTAAGTGTTGTTTACCTGTGCATTATTACCGCTCAACTAATTAATAAAAAATGTTGTTGACTAAGTTTGACTGTTGCCATTATATATACAGTACTACACGATTCTATATGCGTTATTTCATAGTTTTGATGTCTTCACTATTATTCTACAATGTAGAAAATAGTTTAAAAAATACATATAAACCCTTGAATGAGTTGGTGTGGCCAAACTGTTGACTGGTACTGTATATAATACTGTATATGAATCACATGAAATGACAGTGTCATGTACCTCAACCAGTAATACGGGGCCGTCACATATTTTATTCCCTGCCACCAGTGGGGTAAAGTACTTAAGTAAAAATACTTTTAAGTACTACTTAAGTAGCTGTTTGGGGTATCTGTACTTTACTATTTATATATTTAACAACTTTTACATTACTACATTCCTATAGAAAATGCTGCCCTTTTTACTCCATACATTTTGCCTGAAACCCAAAAGTACTCGTTACATTTTGAATGCTTAGCAGTACAGGAAAAATGTCCAATTCACACACTTATCAAGAGAACATCCCTAGTCATCCCTACTGCAGTTTAACACTGTTCTCTAGTCAAGTGACAGCAGTTTAACACTGTTCTCTATTCAAATGGCAGCAGTTTAACACTGTTCTCTAGTCAAGTGACAGCAGTTTAACTCTGTTCTCCAGTCAAGTGACAGCAGTTTAACACTGTTCTCCAGTCAAGTGACAGCAGTTTAACACTGTTCTCTTTTCAAGTGACAGCAGTTTAACACTGTTCTCTATTCAAATGGCAGCAGTTTAACACTGTTCTCTAGTCAAGTGGCAGCAGTTTAACACTGTTCTCCAGTCAAGTGACAGCAGTTTAACACTGTTCTCTATTCAAATGGCAACAGTTTAACACTGTTCTCCAGTCAAGTGACAGCAGTTTAACACTGTTCTCCAGTCAAGTGACTGCAGTTTAACACTGTTCTCTAGTCAAGTGACAGCAGTTTAACACTGTTCTCTAGTCAAGTGACAGCAGTTTAACACTGTTCTCTATTCAAGTGACAGCAGTTTAACACTGTTCTCTATTCAAATGGCAGCAGTTTAACACTGTTCTCTAGTCAAGTGACAGCAGTTTAACACTGGTCTCTAGTCAAGTGGAAGCCGTTTAACTCTGTTCTCCAGTCAAGTGACAGCAGTTTAACACTGTTCTCCAGTCAAGTGACAGCAGTTTAACACTGTTCTCTTTTCAAGTGACAGCAGTTTAACACTGTTCTCTATTCAAATGGCAGC
Organism: Oncorhynchus kisutch; assembly: GCF_002021735.2. Classification (NCBI taxonomy): domain Eukaryota; kingdom Metazoa; phylum Chordata; class Actinopteri; order Salmoniformes; family Salmonidae; genus Oncorhynchus; species Oncorhynchus kisutch. The sequence goes on from NC_034200.2 coordinate 1,615,460, forward strand.
AGTTTAACACTGTTCTCTAGTCAAGTGGCAGCAGTTTAACACTGTTCTCCAGTCAAGTGACAGCAGTTTAACACTGTTCTCTACTCAAATGGCAACAGTTTAACACTGTTCTCCAGTCAAGTGACAGCAGTTTAACACTGTTCTCCAGTCAAGTGACAGCAGTTTAACACTGTTCTCTATTCAAGTGACAGCAGTTTAACACTGCTCTCCAGTCAAGTGACAGCAGTTTAACACTGTTCTCCAGTCAAGTGACAGCAGTTTAACACTGTTCTCTATTCAAGTGACAGCAGTTTAACACTGTTCTCTAGTCAAGTGACAGCAGTTTAACACTGTTCTCTATTCAAGTGACAGCAGTTTAACACTGTTCTCTATTCAAGTGACAGCAGTTTAACACTGTTCTCTAGTCAAGTGACAGCAGTTTAACACTGCTCTCCAGTCAAGTGGCAGCAGTTTAACACTGTTCTCTATTCAGATGGCAGCAGTTTAACACTGTTCTCTATTCAAATGGCAACAGTTTAACACTGTTCTCTATTCAAATGGCAACAGTTTAACACTGTTCTCTAGTCAAGTGACAGCAGTTTAACGCGGGTCTCTAGTCAAGTGGAAGCCGTTTAACACTGTTCTCTATTCAAATGGCAACAGTTTAACACTGTTCTCCAGTCAAGTGACAGCAGTTTAACGCGGGTCTCTAGTCAAGTGGAAGCCGTTTAACACTGTTCTCTAGTCAAATGGCAGCAGTTTAACACTGTTCTCTATTCAAATGGCAGCAGTTTAACTCTGTTCTCCAGTCAAGTGACAGCAGTTTAACACTGTTCTCTATTCAAATGGCAGCAGTTTAACTCTGTTCTCCAGTCAAGTGACAGCAGTTTAACACTGTTCTCCAGTCAAGTGACAGCAGTTTAACACTGTTCTCCAGTCAAGTGACAGCAGTTTAACACTGTTCTCTAGTCAAATGGCAGCAGTTTAACTCTGTTCTCTATTCAAGTGACAGCAGTTTAACACTGTTCTCTATTCAAGTGACAGCAGTTTAACTCTGTTCTCTATTCAAGTGACAGCAGTTTAACACTGTTCTCTATTCAAGTGACAGCAGTTTAACTCTGTTCTCTAGTCAAGTGACAGCAGTTTAACGCTGTTCCCTATTCAAATGGCAGCAGTTTAACACTGTTCTCCAGTCAAGTGACAGCAGTTTAACACTGTTCTCTAGTCAAATGGCAGCAGTTTAACTCTGTTCTCTAGTCAAATGGCAGCAGTTTAACACTGTTCTCTAGTCAAGTGACAGCAGTTTAACACTGTTCTCTAGTCAAATGGCAGCAGTTTAACTCTGTTCTCTATTCAAGTGACAGCAGTTTAACACTGCTCTCTATTCAAGTGACAGCAGTTTAACTCTGTTCTCTATTCAAGTGACAGCAGTTTAACACTGTTCTCTTTTCAAGTGACAGCAGTTTAACACTGTTCTCCAGTCAATTGGAAGCCGTTTAACACTGTTCTCTATTCAAATAGCAGCAGTTTAACACTGTTCTCTAGTCAAGTGGCAACAGTTTAACACTGTTCTCTTTTCAAGTGGCAGCAGTTTAACACTGTTCTCCAGTCAAGTGACAGCAGTTTAACACTGCTCTCCAGTCAAGTGACAGCAGTTTAACACTGTTCTCCAGTCAAGTGACAGCAGTTTAACACTGCTCTCCAGTCAAGTGACAGCAGTTTAACACTGTTCTCTTTTCAAGTGACAGCAGTTTAACACTGCTCTCCAGTCAAGTGACAGCAGTTTAACACTGTTCTCTAGTCAAGTGGCAGCAGTTTAACACTGTTCTCTATTCAAATGGCAGCAGTTTAACACTGCTCTCCAGTCAAGTGACAGCAGTTTAACACTGTTCTCCAGTCAAGTGACAGCAGTTTAACACTGTTCTCTTTTCAAGTGACAGCAGTTTATCACTGTTCTCTATTCAGATGGCAGCAGTTTAACTCTGTTCTCCATTCAAGTGACAGCAGTTTAACACTGTTCTCTATTCAAGTGGCAGCAGTTTAACACTGTTCTCCAGTCAAGTGACAGCAGTTTAACGCTGTTCTCTAGTCAAGTGACAGCAGTTTAACACTGTTCTCTATTCAGATGGCAGCAGTTTAACTCTGTTCTCCATTCAAGTGACAGCAGTTTAACACTGTTCTCTATTCAAGTGGCAGCAGTGTAACACTGTTCTCTAGTCAAGTGACAGCAGTTTAACACTGTTCTCTATTCAAATGGCAGCAGTTTAACACTGTTCTCTATTCAAGTGACAGCAGTTTAACACTGTTCTCTATTCAAATGGCAGCAGTTTAACACTGTTCTCCAGTCAGGTGACAGCAGTTTAACTCTGTTCTCCAGTCAAGTGACAGCAGTTTAACACTGTTCTCTATTCAAGTGACAGCAGTTTAACTCTGTTCTCCAGTCAAGTGGCAGCAGTTTAACACTGTTCTCTATTCAAATGGCAGCAGTTTAACACTGCTCTCCAGTCAAGTGACAGCAGTTTAACACTGTTCTCTAGTCAAGTGACAGCAGTTTAACACTGTTCTCTTTTCAAGTGACAGCAGTTTAACACTGTTATCTATTCAGATGGCAGCAGTTTAACACTGTTCTCTATTCAAGTGGCAGCAGTTTAACTCTGTTCTCCAGTCAAGTGACAGCAGTTTAACACTGTTCTCTATTCAAGTGGCAGCAGTTTAACTCTGTTCTCTATTCAGATGGCAGCAGTTTAACACTGTTCTCCATTCAAGTGACAGCAGTTTAACTCTGTTCTCTAGTCAAGTGACAGCAGTTTAACACTGTTCTCTATTCAAGTGACAGCAGTTAAACACTGTTCTCTATTCAAGTGACAGCAGTTAAACACTGTTCTCTTTTCAAGTGGAAGCCGTTTAACACTGTTCTCTATTCAATTGGCAGCAGTTTAACACTGTTCTCTATTCAAATGGCAACAGTTTAACACTGTTCTCTATTCAAATGGCAACAGTTTAACACTGTTCTCTATTCAAATGGCAACAGTTTAACACTGTTCTCTAGTCAAGTGACAGCAGTTTAACGCGGGTCTCTAGTCAAGTGGAAGCCGTTTAACACTGTTCTCTATTCAAGTGGCAGCAGTTTAACACTGTTCTCTATTCAAGTGACAGCAGTTTAACACTGTTCTCCAGTCAAGTGACAGCAGTTTAACACTGTTCTCTAGTCAAGTGGCAGCAGTTTAACACTGTTCTCCAGTCAAGTGACAGCAGTTTAACACTGTTCTCTTTTCAAGTGACAGCAGTTTAACACTGTTATCTATTCAGATGGCAGCAGTTTAACACTGTTCTCTATTCAAGTGGCAGCAGTTTAACTCTGTTCTCCAGTCAAGTGACAGCAGTTTAACACTGTTCTCTATTCAAGTGACAGCAGTTTAACACTGTTATCTATTCAGATGGCAGCAGTTTAACACTGTTCTCTATTCAAGTGGCAGCAGTTTAACTCTGTTCTCCAGTCAAGTGACAGCAGTTTAACACTGTTCTCCAGTCAAGTGACAGCAGTTTAACACTGTTCTCTATTCAAGTGGCAGCAGTTTAACTCTGTTCTCCAGTCAAGTGACAGCAGTTTAACACTGTTCTCCAGTCAAGTGACAGCAGTTTAACACTGTTCTCTATTCAAGTGACAGCAGTTTAACACTGTTCTCTAGTCAAGTGGCAGCAGTTTAACTCTGTTCTCCAGTCAAGTGACAGCAGTTTAACACTGTTCTCTATTCAAGTGGCAGCAGTTTAACTCTGTTCTCCATTCAAGTGACAGCAGTTTAACACTGTTCTCTAGTCAAGTGACAGCAGTTTAACACTGTTCTCTATTCAAGTGACAGCAGTTTAACACTGTTCTCTATTCAAGTGACAGCAGTTAAACACTGTTCTCTTTTCAAGTGGAAGCCGTTTAACACTGTTCTCTATTCAATTGGCAGCAGTTTAACACTGTTCTCTATTCAAATGGCAACAGTTTAACACTGTTCTCTATTCAAATGGCAACAGTTTAACACTGTTCTCTATTCAAATGGCAACAGTTTAACACTGTTCTCTAGTCAAGTGACAGCAGTTTAACGCGGGTCTCTAGTCAAGTGGAAGCCGTTTAACACTGTTCTCTATTCAAATGGCAACAGTTTAACACTGTTCTCCAGTCAAGTGACAGCAGTTTAACACTGTTCTCTTTTCAAGTGACAGCAGTTTAACACTGTTCTCTATTCAGATGGCAGCAGTTTAACTCTGTTCTCCATTCAAGTGACAGCAGTTTAACACTGTTCTCCAGTCAAGTGACAGCAGTTTAACACTGTTCTCTAGTCAAGTGGCAGCAGTTTAACACTGTTCTCTAGTCAAGTGACAGCAGTTTAACACTGTTCTCTATTTAATGGCAGCAATTTAACTCTGTTCTCTAGTCAAGTGACAGCAGTTTAACTCTGTTCTCCAGTCAAGTGACAGCAGTTTAACACTGTTCTCTTTTCAAGTGACAGCAGTTTAACACTGTTCTCCAGTCAAGTGACAGCAGTTTAACACTGTTCTCCAGTCAAGTGACAGCAGTTTAACACTGTTCTCTAGTCAAGTGGCAGCAGTTTAACACTGTTCTCTATTCAAATGGCAGCAGTTTAACACTGTTCTCCAGTCAAGTGACAGCAGTTTAACACTGTTCTCCAGTCAAGTGACAGCAGTTTAACACTGTTCTCCAGTCAAGTGACAGCAGTTTAACACTGTTCTCTAGTCAAATGGCAGCAGTTTAACACTGTTCTCTATTCAAATGGCAGCAGTTTAACACTGCTCTCCAGTCAAGTGACAGCAGTTTAACACTGTTCTCCAGTCAAGTGACAGCAGTTTAACACTGTTCTCCAGTCAAGTGACAGCAGTTTAACACTGTTCTCTAGTCAAATGGCAGCAGTTTAACACTGTTCTCTATTCAAATGGCAGCAGTTTAACACTGCTCTCCAGTCAAGTGACAGCAGTTTAACACTGTTCTCCAGTCAAGTGACAGCAGTTTAACACTGTTCTCTATTCAAGTGGCAGCAGTTTAACACTGTTCTCCAGTCAAGTGACAGCAGTTTAACGCTGTTCTCTAGTCAAGTGACAGCAGTTTAACACTGTTCTCTATTCAGATGGCAGCAGTTTAACTCTGTTCTCCATTCAAGTGACAGCAGTTTAACACTGTTCTCTATTCAAGTGGCAGCAGTGTAACACTGTTCTCTAGTCAAGTGACAGCAGTTTAACACTGTTCTCTATTCAAATGGCAGCAGTTTAACACTGTTCTCTATTCAAGTGACAGCAGTTTAACACTGTTCTCTATTCAAATGGCAGCAGTTTAACACTGTTCTCCAGTCAGGTGACAGCAGTTTAACTCTGTTCTCCAGTCAAGTGACAGCAGTTTAACACTGTTCTCTATTCAAGTGACAGCAGTTTAACTCTGTTCTCCAGTCAAGTGGCAGCAGTTTAACACTGTTCTCTATTCAAATGGCAGCAGTTTAACACTGCTCTCCAGTCAAGTGACAGCAGTTTAACACTGTTCTCCAGTCAAGTGACAGCAGTTTAACACTGTTCTCTTTTCAAGTGACAGCAGTTTAACACTGTTATCTATTCAGATGGCAGCAGTTTAACACTGTTCTCTATTCAAGTGGCAGCAGTTTAACTCTGTTCTCCAGTCAAGTGACAGCAGTTTAACACTGTTCTCTATTCAAGTGGCAGCAGTTTAACTCTGTTCTCTATTCAGATGGCAGCAGTTTAACACTGTTCTCCATTCAAGTGACAGCAGTTTAACTCTGTTCTCTAGTCAAGTGACAGCAGTTTAACACTGTTCTCTATTCAAGTGACAGCAGTTAAACACTGTTCTCTATTCAAGTGACAGCAGTTAAACACTGTTCTCTTTTCAAGTGGAAGCCGTTTAACACTGTTCTCTATTCAATTGGCAGCAGTTTAACACTGTTCTCTATTCAAATGGCAACAGTTTAACACTGTTCTCTATTCAAATGGCAACAGTTTAACACTGTTCTCTATTCAAATAGCAACAGTTTAACACTGTTCTCTAGTCAAGTGACAGCAGTTTAACGCGGGTCTCTAGTCAAGTGGAAGCCGTTTAACACTGTTCTCTATTCAAGTGGCAGCAGTTTAACACTGTTCTCTATTCAAATGGCAGCAGTTTAACACTGCTCTCCAGTCAAGTGACAGCAGTTTAACACTGTTCTCCAGTCAAGTGACAGCAGTTTAACACTGTTCTCTTTTCAAGTGACAGCAGTTTAACACTGTTCTCTATTCAGATGGCAGCAGTTTAACTCTGTTCTCCATTCAAGTGACAGCAGTTTAACACTGTTCTCCAGTCAAGTGACAGCAGTTTAACACTGTTCTCTAGTCAAGTGGCAGCAGTTTAACACTGTTCTCTAGTCAAGTGACAGCAGTTTAACACTGTTCTCTATTCAAATGGCAGCAATTTAACTCTGTTCTCTAGTCAAGTGACAGCAGTTTAACTCTGTTCTCCAGTCAAGTGACAGCAGTTTAACACTGTTCTCTTTTCAAGTGACAGCAGTTTAACACTGTTCTCCAGTCAAGTGACAGCAGTTTAACACTGTTCTCCAGTCAAGTGACAGCAGTTTAACACTGTTCTCTAGTCAAGTGGCAGCAGTTTAACACTGTTCTCTATTCAAATGGCAGCAGTTTAACACTGTTCTCCAGTCAAGTGACAGCAGTTTAACACTGTTCTCCAGTCAAGTGACAGCAGTTTAACACTGTTCTCCAGTCAAGTGACAGCAGTTTAACACTGTTCTCTAGTCAAATGGCAGCAGTTTAACACTGTTCTCTATTCAAATGGCAGCAGTTTAACACTGCTCTCCAGTCAAGTGACAGCAGTTTAACACTGTTCTCCAGTCAAGTGACAGCAGTTTAACACTGTTCTCCAGTCAAGTGACAGCAGTTTAACACTGTTCTCTAGTCAAATGGCAGCAGTTTAACACTGTTCTCTATTCAAATGGCAGCAGTTTAACACTGCTCTCCAGTCAAGTGACAGCAGTTTAACACTGTTCTCCAGTCAAGTGACAGCAGTTTAACACTGTTCTCTATTCAAGTGGCAGCAGTTTAACACTGTTCTCCAGTCAAGTGACAGCAGTTTAACGCTGTTCTCTAGTCAAGTGACAGCAGTTTAACACTGTTCTCTATTCAGATGGCAGCAGTTTAACTCTGTTCTCCATTCAAGTGACAGCAGTTTAACACTGTTCTCTATTCAAGTGGCAGCAGTGTAACACTGTTCTCTAGTCAAGTGACAGCAGTTTAACACTGTTCTCTATTCAAATGGCAGCAGTTTAACACTGTTCTCTATTCAAGTGACAGCAGTTTAACACTGTTCTCTATTCAAATGGCAGCAGTTTAACACTGTTCTCCAGTCAGGTGACAGCAGTTTAACTCTGTTCTCCAGTCAAGTGACAGCAGTTTAACACTGTTCTCTATTCAAGTGACAGCAGTTTAACTCTGTTCTCCAGTCAAGTGGCAGCAGTTTAACACTGTTCTCTATTCAAATGGCAGCAGTTTAACACTGCTCTCCAGTCAAGTGACAGCAGTTTAACACTGTTCTCCAGTCAAGTGACAGCAGTTTAACACTGTTCTCTTTTCAAGTGACAGCAGTTTAACACTGTTATCTATTCAGATGGCAGCAGTTTAACACTGTTCTCTATTCAAGTGGCAGCAGTTTAACTCTGTTCTCCAGTCAAGTGACAGCAGTTTAACACTGTTCTCTATTCAAGTGGCAGCAGTTTAACTCTGTTCTCTATTCAGATGGCAGCAGTTTAACACTGTTCTCCATTCAAGTGACAGCAGTTTAACTCTGTTCTCTAGTCAAGTGACAGCAGTTTAACACTGTTCTCTATTCAAGTGACAGCAGTTAAACACTGTTCTCTATTCAAGTGACAGCAGTTAAACACTGTTCTCTTTTCAAGTGGAAGCCGTTTAACACTGTTCTCTATTCAATTGGCAGCAGTTTAACACTGTTCTCTATTCAAATGGCAACAGTTTAACACTGTTCTCTATTCAAATGGCAACAGTTTAACACTGTTCTCTATTCAAATAGCAACAGTTTAACACTGTTCTCTAGTCAAGTGACAGCAGTTTAACGCGGGTCTCTAGTCAAGTGGAAGCCGTTTAACACTGTTCTCTATTCAAGTGGCAGCAGTTTAACACTGTTCTCTATTCAAGTGACAGCAGTTTAACACTGTTCTCCAGTCAAGTGACAGCAGTTTAACACTGTTCTCTAGTCAAGTGGCAGCAGTTTAACACTGTTCTCCAGTCAAGTGACAGCAGTTTAACACTGTTCTCTTTTCAAGTGACAGCAGTTTAACACTGTTATCTATTCAGATGGCAGCAGTTTAACACTGTTCTCTATTCAAGTGGCAGCAGTTTAACTCTGTTCTCCAGTCAAGTGACAGCAGTTTAACACTGTTCTCTATTCAAGTGACAGCAGTTTAACACTGTTATCTATTCAGATGGCAGCAGTTTAACACTGTTCTCTATTCAAGTGGCAGCAGTTTAACTCTGTTCTCCAGTCAAGTGACAGCAGTTTAACACTGTTCTCCAGTCAAGTGACAGCAGTTTAACACTGTTCTCTATTCAAGTGGCAGCAGTTTAACTCTGTTCTCCAGTCAAGTGACAGCAGTTTAACACTGTTCTCCAGTCAAGTGACAGCAGTTTAACACTGTTCTCTATTCAAGTGACAGCAGTTTAACACTGTTCTCTAGTCAAGTGGCAGCAGTTTAACTCTGTTCTCCAGTCAAGTGACAGCAGTTTAACACTGTTCTCTATTCAAGTGGCAGCAGTTTAACTCTGTTCTCCATTCAAGTGACAGCAGTTTAACACTGTTCTCTAGTCAAGTGACAGCAGTTTAACACTGTTCTCTATTCAAGTGACAGCAGTTTAACACTGTTCTCTATTCAAGTGACAGCAGTTAAACACTGTTCTCTTTTCAAGTGGAAGCCGTTTAACACTGTTCTCTATTCAATTGGCAGCAGTTTAACACTGTTCTCTATTCAAATGGCAACAGTTTAACACTGTTCTCTATTCAAATGGCAACAGTTTAACACTGTTCTCTATTCAAATGGCAACAGTTTAACACTGTTCTCTAGTCAAGTGACAGCAGTTTAACGCGGGTCTCTAGTCAAGTGGAAGCCGTTTAACACTGTTCTCTATTCAAATGGCAACAGTTTAACACTGTTCTCTAGTCAAGTGGCAGCAGTTTAACACTGCTCTCCAGTCAAGTGACAGCAGTTTAACACTGTTCTCCAGTCAAGTGACAGCAGTTTAACACTGCTCTCCAGTCAAGTGACAGCAGTTTAACACTGTTCTCTTTTCAAGTGACAGCAGTTTAACACTGCTCTCCAGTCAAGTGACAGCAGTTTAACACTGTTCTCTAGTCAAGTGGCAGCAGTTTAACACTGTTCTCTATTCAAATGGCAGCAGTTTAACACTGCTCTCCAGTCAAGTGACAGCAGTTTAACACTGTTCTCCAGTCAAGTGACAGCAGTTTAACACTGTTCTCTTTTCAAGTGACAGCAGTTTAACACTGTTCTCTATTCAGATGGCAGCAGTTTAACTCTGTTCTCCATTCAAGTGACAGCAGTTTAACACTGTTCTCCAGTCAAGTGACAGCAGTTTAACACTGTTCTCTAGTCAAGTGGCAGCAGTTTAACACTGTTCTCTAGTCAAGTGACAGCAGTTTAACACTGTTCTCTATTCAAATGGCAGCAATTTAACTCTGTTCTCTAGTCAAGTGACAGCAGTTTAACTCTGTTCTCCAGTCAAGTGACAGCAGTTTAACACTGTTCTCTTTTCAAGTGACAGCAGTTTAACACTGTTCTCCAGTCAAGTGACAGCAGTTTAACACTGTTCTCCAGTCAAGTGACAGCAGTTTAACACTGTTCTCTAGTCAAGTGGCAGCAGTTTAACACTGTTCTCTATTCAAATGGCAGCAGTTTAACACTGTTCTCCAGTCAAGTGACAGCAGTTTAACACTGTTCTCCAGTCAAGTGACAGCAGTTTAACACTGTTCTCCAGTCAAGTGACAGCAGTTTAACACTGTTCTCTAGTCAAATGGCAGCAGTTTAACACTGTTCTCTATTCAAATGGCAGCAGTTTAACACTGTTCTCTAGTCAAGTGACAGCAGTTTAACACTGTTCTCTAGTCAAGTGGCAGCAGTTTAACTCTGTTCTCTATTCAAGTGGCAGCAGTTTAACACTGTTCTCTATTCAAATGGCAGCAGTTTAACACTGTTCTCTAGTCAAGTGACAGCAGTTTAACACTGTTCTCTAGTCAAGTGACAGCAGTTTAACTCTGTTCTCCAGTCAAGTGACAGCAGTTTAACACTGTTCTCCAGTCAAGTGACTGCAGTTTAACACTGTTCTCTATTCAAATGGCAGCAGTTTAACTCTGTTCTCTAGTCAAGTGACAGCAGTTTAACTCTGTTCTCCAGTCAAGTGACAGCAGTTTAACACTGTTCTCCAGTCAAGTGACAGCAGTTTAACACTGTTCTCCATTCAAGTGACAGCAGTTTAACACTGTTCTCTATTCAAATGGCAGCAGTTTAACACTGTTCTCCAGTCAAGTGACAGCAGTTTAACACTGTTCTCTTTTCAAGTGGCAGCAGTTTAACACTGTTCTCTATTCAAATGGCAGCAGTTTAACACTGTTCTCTAGTCAAGTGACAGCAGTTTAACTCTGTTCTCTATTCAAGTGACAGCAGTTTAACACTGTTCTCTATTCAAATGGCAACAGTTTAACACTGTTCTCTATTCAAATGGCAGCAGTTTAACACTGTTCTCTAGTCAAGTGGCAGCAGTTTAACACTGTTCTCTATTCAAATGGCAGCAGTTTAACACTGTTCTCTATTCAAGTGACAGCAGTTTAACACTGTTCTCTATTCAAGTGACAGCAGTTTAACACTGTTCTCTATTCAAGTGGCAGCAGTGTAACACTGTTCTCTATTCAAGTGACAGCAGTTTAACACTGTTCTCTATTCAAGTGGCAGCAGTTTGACTTTTAACAGCTTTTAACATCCATCAACAGAATCTGTATGATCTGAAGCTCATTCTGAATTCCTCTAAATCAAAATGCATGGTATTTACCAATACTAAACACTCTGATAACCTTGTCATTACTGCCTTGGCTAAATGCATGGTATTTACCAATACTAAACACTCTGATAACCTTGTCATTACTGCCTTGGCTAAATGCATGGTATTTACCAATATTAAACACTCTGATAACCTTGTCATTACTGCCTTGGCTAAATGCATGGTATTTACCCATCCTAAACACTCTGATAACCTTGTCATTACTGCCTTGGCTAAATGCATGGTATTTACCCATCCTAAACACTCTGATAACCTTGTCATTACTGCCTTGGCTAAATGCATGGTATTTACCCATCCTAAACACTCTGATAACCTTGTCATTACTGCCTTGGCTAAATGCATGGTATTTACCCATTCTAAACACTCTGATAAGCTTGTCATTACTGCCTTGGCTAAATGCATGGTATTTACCCATCCTAAACACTCTGATAACCTTGTCATTACTGCCTTGGCTAAATGCATGGTATTTACCCATCCTAAACACTCTGATAACCTTGTCATTACTGCCTTGGCTAAATGCATGGTATTTACCCATCCTAAACACTCTGATAACCTTGTCATTACTGCCTTGGCTAAATGCATGGTATTTACCCATCCTAAACACTCTGATAACCTTGTCATTACTGCCTTGGCTAAATGCATGGTATTTACCAATACTAAACACTCTGATAACCTTGTCATTACTGCCTTGGCTAAATGCATGGTATTTACCCATCCTAAACACTCTGATAACCTTGTCATTACTGCCTTGGCTAAATGCATGGTATTTACCCATCCTAAACACTCTGATAACCTTGTCATTACTGCCTTGGCTAAATGCATGGTATTTACCCATCCTGAACACTCTGATAACCTTGTCATTACTGCCTTGGCTAAATGCATGGTATGTACCCATCCTGAACACTCTGAAAACCATGTCATTAGTACCTTGGAAGGACATTCTATAGAGCAAGTCAAAATGTTCAAATATCTGGGAGTTTGGATGAATGAGAAGTTGAGCATTACCAACCATGTAGAGAACCTTTTCAGGAAACTCAAGCTGTGTATTGGGTTTTATTACTGGCACATGGTTTGTTTTTCCTTTGGCGCCAAAAAGGAGTTGATTCATTGTACTTTTCTCTATGTATTGGACTATGGTGACACAAAACGATAGGCTGCATGGTACACAGAGTCAAGAGCCTTCAGTGTAGAGCTTCAGGCTTGTACACAAATAGTATCACCAATCAGATCTATACAGTGCTGTTGGGTGGACATCACCAGCACCCCGCAGACGCTGCTATATTCTATTTATAAGGCCATTTTAGGGAAACTATCCTCTCTTCTAGCTTGACATGAAAACACATACAAGCTCAGATCTCAGCCTTGTTTTATGCTACGAGTCCTGAAGAATTAGAACCAAGCATGGGAAACGGTCCTTTCATTACTCAGCCCCCAGGTCTTGGAATTCTCTCTATCTTTCTACCCTGAGAGACTTTTAAAGAGAGAAAAACGGATCCATGAGGGGATAAGATGTCAAATGAGATGGGGAGAGACGGACATAAAATACGCTAAATGTGAGCGAGCGAGTGTAAGGACAAGAGGAGAGGGATAGTGGCCAACCAAACACCATTAAAATAGTCATCAGCCTCCCCTTCCTGTGTTATGTGACAGCCTGACTTTACTGCAGCTCTACCAGCTTTACTGCACATCACTGCCTGTACCAGTACCATTTGGATCTGAACTAATACCACTTTAAGATACCAAATACCAGCCGTCATTAGTTAACAACCAAACACCATTAAAATAGTCATCATCCTCCCCTTCCTGTGTTATGTGACAGCCTGACTATACTGCAGCTCTACCAGCTTTACTACACATCACTGCCTGTACCAGTACCCTTTGGATCTGAACTAATACCACTTTAAGATACCAAATACCAGCCGTCATTAGTTAATTAGTCATTAGTTAACCAAAAACCATTATCATTTATAACATCAGAAGCAGTGTTAGTTTCCATTAATCACAGATCTAGGTTCAGTTTACCCTTCCCCAAATCTTTACCTTAACCATTAGGGAAATTTGAAAAATGACTGACCAAGTAACAGTGATTTGGGAAAACTTAGTCAAACTCATGCTCAGTCCAATATCCATGGATAACCACGCTGCGATATCACACCTCTCATTATGGCTTCCCAGGCCGCATCTTGGCTCTAGAGTAGCACTGAACTGCCTGAATATCTATGACACTGTTAATTATAAAGTGCTTATGATTGAACCATTGGAGGAGGGGGTGGGAGAGTGCCAAATACCAGGGCTGGAGCTTTAAAGGCTGCCAAAGGTCCATGGCAATATGTGCACACACACACACACACCTCCTGGCACAGTCCTCACAGGATGGTCACAACATTTCCGTCCCGCCTACATTTAGTCAAATTTATTTGTACTATTTTCTACATTGTAGAATAATAGTGAAGACATCAAAACTATGAAATAAGGAATATGGAATCATGTAGTAACCAAAAAAGTGTTAAACAAATCAAAATATATTTTATACTTTAGATTTTTCAAAGAAGCCACCCTTTGCTTTAATGACAGCTTTGCACACTGTTGGCATTTTCTCAACCAGCTTCATGAGGTATTCACCTGGAATGCATTTAAATTAACAGGTGTGACTTGTTAAAAGTTAATTTGTGGAATTTCTTTCCCTCTTAATGAGTTTGAGCCAATCAGTTGTGTTGTGACAAGGTAGGGTTGGTATACAGAAGATAGCCCTATTTGGTATAAGACCAAGTCCACATTATGGCAAGAACAGCTCAAATAAGAAAAGAGAAACAGTCCATTACTTTAAGACATGAAGGTCAGTCAATCCGGAAAATGTTAAGAACTTTGAAAGTTTCTTCAAGTGCAGTCGCAAAAACCATGAAGCGCTATGATGAAACTGGCTCTCATGAGGACCGCCACAGGAGTGGAAGACCCAGAGTTACTTCTGCTGCAGAGGACACGTTCATTGGAGTTACCAGCCTCAGAAATTGCAGCCCAAATAAATGCCTCACAGAGTTCAGGTAACAGACACATCTCAACATCAACTGTTCAGAGGAGACTGTGTGAATCAGGCATTCATGGTCGAATTGCTGCAAAGAAACCACTACTAAAGGACACCAATAATAAGAAGAGACTTGCTTGGGCCAAGAAACACAAGCAATGGACATTAGACTGGTGGAAATCTGTTCTTTGGTCTGATGGTCCAAATTTGAGATTTTTGGTTCCAAACGTTGTGTCTTTTTGTGACACAGAGCAGGTGAACAGATGATCTCAGCATGTGTGATTCCCACCGTGAAGCACGGAGGAAGTGGTTTGATGGTGTGGGGGTGCTTTGCTGGTGACACTGTCAATAACTTATTTAGAATTCAAGTCACACTTAACCAGCATGGCTATCACAGCATTCTGCAGCGAGTTGGACTGCAGAGTGAAGGAAAAGATACCAACAAATGCTCAGCATATGTTGGAATTTCTTCAAGACTGTTAGAAAAGCATTCCAGGTGAAACTGGTTGAGAGAATGCCAAGAGTGTTCAAAGCTGTCATCAAGGCAAAGTATGACTACTTTGAAGAATCTAACATATAAAATATACTTTTTTGGTTACTACATGGTTCCACATGTGTTACTTCATAGTTTTGATGTCTTCAATATTATTCTACATTGTAGAAAATAGTACAAATAAAGGAAACCTTTGAATGAGTAGTTGTGTGTAGGTGTTCTAAAACTTTTGACTGGTACTGTACACTCTCACACACTTAGACCTTCAGGAGTTCCACTTAAATCAAATGTTGACTTAGTCCCCTAAACCATTATAATGTACACACTTAATATCATCACTGTCTAATGTCACTTCCTCTTCCTGTGTATTTCATATCCTGGAAGGAGGAGACAACATGGTAGCCATAGACCGGATCGTACAGCACGTTTAGAGGATGTAAGAGTTCCTCCCTGCACTCTCTGTGTATTTATCCATCTTGACTGCTCTACATCTAACCAGAGTAGGACCATTTTACAAACCTCTACTAGCTTCACTGCCCCCTCTAGTGGCATTTTCTGTAATATCACTGTGTTTCATAACTTTCTGAGAAAGATTAAATGAAGTACTACCATGTTGAGCATGACCAGCGGCTTATTCAAATAAATGGCACTTTTCAGTTAATCTTCTAAAGTTGACCAAATTTAAATGGAATTGCTTCCATCCCTCATTACAATCGAAGGCATGTGTTGTTCTGGCCTGGTTTAGATCTTATCTGTTGGAAAGATATCAGTTTGTCTCTGTGAATGGTTTCTCCTCTGACAAATCAACTGTACATTTCGGTGTTCCTCAAGGTTCCGTTTTAGGACCACTATTGTTTTCACTATATATTTTACCTCTTGGGCATGTTATTCAAAAACATAATGTTAACTTTCACTGCTCTGCGGATGACACACAGCTGTACATTTCAATGAAACATGATGAAGCCCCAAAATTGCCCTCGCTAGAAGCCTGTGTTTCAGACATAAGGAAGTGGATGGCTGCAATCGTTCTACTTTTAAACTCGGACATAACAGAGATGCTTGTTCTAGGTCCCAAGAAACAAAGAGATCTTCTGTTGAATCTGACAATTAGTCTTAATGGTTGTACAGTCGTCTCAAATAAAACTGTGAAGGACCTCTGCGTTACTCTGGACCCTGATCTCTCTTTTGACGAACGTTTCAAGGACAGCTTTTTTCCATCTACGTAACACTGCAAAAATCAGAAACTTTCTGTCCAAAAATGATGCAGAAAAATTAATCCATGCTTTTGTTACTTCTAGGTTAGACTACTGCAATGTTCTACTTTTCGGCTACCCGGACAAAGCACTGAATAAACTTCAGTTACTGCTAAATACGGCTGCTAGAATCCTGACTAGAACCAAAAAATTTGATCATATTACTCCAGTGCTAGCCTCCCTACATTGGCTTCCTGTTAAGGCAAGGGCTGATTTCAAGGTTTTACTGATAACCTAACCTTACATGGGCTTGCTCCTATCTATCTCTCTGATTTGGTCCTGCCGTACATACCTATACGTACACTACGGTCACAAGACGCAGGCCTCCTAATTGTCCCTAGAATTTCTAAGCAAACAGCTGGAGGCAGGGCTTTCTCCTATAGAGCTCCATTTTTATGGAATGGTCTGCCTATCCATGTGAGAGACGCAAACTCGGTCTCAACCTTTAAGTCTTTACTGAAGACTCATCTCTTCAGTGGGTCATATGATTGAGTGTAGTCTGGCCCAGGAGTGTGAAGGTGAACGGAAAGGCTCTGGAGCAACGAACCGCCTTTGCAGTCTCTGCCTGGCCGGTTCCCCTCTTTCCACTGGGATTCTCTGCCTCTAACCCTATTACAGGGGCTGAGTCACTGGCTTACTGGTTGTCACGGCAGATTTCCTCCTCTTCCTCTGAAGAGGTGAATCAAGGATCGGACCAACACGCAGCGTGGTAGGTGTCCATGGTTTTTAATAAGAAAAACTAAACATGAACACAAATACAAAATAATAAAGTGAACTGGCAACGAAACAGTCCCATGTGGCACTGACACTGACACAGGAAACAATCACCCACAAAATACCCAAAGAATATGGCTGCCTAAATATGGTTCCCAATCGGAGACAACGATAAACACCTGCCTCTGATTGAGAACCAATCTAGGCAACCATTGACTTACATAAACACCTAGAATGAACACAACTCCATAAATGTACAAAAAACCCTAGACAGTGAAAACACCCTAGATGAGACAAAAACCATACATCACCCATGTCACACCCTGGCCTAACCAAAATAATAAAGAAGACAAAGATAACTAAGGCCAGGGCATGACACTGGTGCTCTTTCATGCCGTCCCTAGGAGGTCCCTTTGACATCAGACATGCCACTCATCAGTTCTGTGTTTGACAGGTGTGTGAGCAGAACTTTGAGACACAATCTGCCCTTTGACATCAGACATGCCACTCATCAGTTCTGTGTTTGACAGGTGTGTGAGCAGAACTTTGAGACACAATCTGCCCTTTGACATCAGACATGCCACTCATCAGTTCTGTGTTTGACAGGATGTACCTTTCTCTCAGTTCTAGGTGCAGCAGGCAGTTGATTGTTGGTTTTCCCTATTAAATACTTGATGGCTCCAACACACACTGCATTCTGTGTCTAAAAATAATCTACTGAGACATCCTTACTGACCCCTCCTCTCAGCCCCAGAGAGAGAGAGAGACCGAGAGCTATTGTCACAAATCGCATCTCAAACCGCGGAAAAGGTTTCTATATCTACTACAAAAGGCTGAGTTTTTCCATTGAGTATGTCGGCCCCAGCAGATGAGAGGGAGAGGAAGTGCGTTTTGTATCTCTTTTTAGACACAGGATGTATTGGGGCCGTTGAGCTGTGAGTCGATCCTCTGTGCTTCACATCTGTATTTTAGAGACACAGTGAAGGTGTGACAGCCACAACCAGTGTGAGAGCAGCCCACACAATGGCGCAACCACTGAATGAATTACAGTGACATTGTTACTGAATAGACATGGTTGAACTATTATTTGTAAATTGATCCAAAATATTATTTGGCAATTTTACGTGGAAAATGTTGTCTTGGTCTGAGGAATTGTGAGGATTGCTCACAGCGGGTTCAGCTGTTGCACACATCATTGTCTCACATGATCATACCATTCTACATCCCTCTATTTACCGTATGTTGTCTGTTTTTATTTTCTTCATCTTTTCTGTTGTTCTTGTTGTCGCCGTTGTCATTCTGTCTCTCTGTCGCTGTGTCTTGTTGTGTTTTGTCCAAACCCTCTACTCTCCAAAGAGGACATTTGGCTGGGATATGTGAGCAGATTTGCATATGATTTCTCTGTGTTTGCATTTTTTTAATGTTCAATATGTAATAGGAGTTTGTATTTATTTATATGAAACTGTATCACAGCTTGTCTTTTGTAGCTTGAGAGTGTGGGGTTTTAATTTGATATCACTCAACTCAAAGCTTGCATGACCTCAATTCTAATCTTTGGCAAGACCAGAACCCATTGTGCTGAATGTTTTCGAGTCAGATTCTAGCCAAAGACCAGGCAAGGCCTGGGCTAAGCCCTCTAAATAGTAACAATTTTTCTTGAAATCAGACTGTGTGGATTTGAATTGAGAACTTGGGCTTTCTTTGGTTTGTGTGTGCGTGTGTGTGTGTGTGTGTGTGTGTGTGTGTGTGTGTGTGTGTGTGTAAGCTGGTGTTTTTCAAGGCTGTGACTGGATGTATGCATGTATCAGACTGTTAAGCACCCATCACTAACACAGAGAGGCTGCTGCCTGCAGACAGACTTGAAATCATTGGCCACTTTAAATGGATCACTAGTCACTTTAATAATGTTTACATATCCTACATTACTCATCTCATATGTATATACTGTATTTTATACCATCTATTGCATCTTACCTATGCCACTGTCATTGCTCATCCATATATTTATATGTATAAATTCTTATTTAATTCCTTTACTTAGATGTGTGTGTAGTTGTGGAATTGTTAGATTGCATGTTAGATATTGCTGCACTGTCGGGAACTAGATTTCGCTACACTCGCTATAACGTCTGCAAACCATAGGTATGTGACCAATAACATCTGCTAACCATGGGTATGTGACCATTAATGTCTGCTAATCATAGTTATGTGACCATTAACATCTGCTAACCATGTGTTTGTGACTAATAACATCTGCTAACCATGTGACCAATAATGTCACATAACCAATAACGTCTGCTAACCATGTGACCATTAACGTCTGCTAACCATGAGTATGTGACCAATAACGTCTGCTAACCATGGGTATGTGACGAGTAACGTCTGCTAACCATGTGACCAATAACATCTGCTAACCATGTGACCATTAACGTCTGCTAACCATGGGTATGTGACCAATAACGTCTGCTAACCATGTGTATGTGACCAGTAACGTCTGCTAACCATGTGTATGTGATCAGTAACGTCTGCTAACCATGTGTACGTGACCAATAACGTCTGCTAACCATGGGTATATTGACCAATAACGTCTGCTAACCATGGGTATGTGACCATTAACGTCTGCTAACCATGTGTATGTGACCAATAATGTCTGCTAACAATGGGTATGTGACCAATAATGTCTGCTAACCATGGGTATGTGACCAATAACGTCTTCTAACCATGTGACCATTGACGTCTGCTAACCATGGGTATGTGACCAATAACGTATGCTAACCATGTGTATGTGACCAATAACGTCTGCTAACCATGGGTATGTGACCAATAACATTTGCTAACCATGTGTATGTGACCATTAACGTCTGCTAACCATGTGTATGTGACCAATAATGTCTGCTAACCATGGGTATGTGACCAATAACGTCTGCTAACCATGGGTATGTGACCACTTACATCTGCTAACCATGGGTATGTGACCATTAACGTCTGCTAACCATGTGTATGTGACCAATAACGTCTGCTAACCATGTGTATGTGACCAATAACGTCTGCTAACCATGTGTATATACCCAGTAACATCTGCTAACCATGTGTATGTGACCAATAACGTCTGCTAACCATGTGTATGTGACCAATAACATCTGCTAACCATGTGTATATACCCAGTAACATCTGCTAACCATGTGAGCAATAACGTCTGCTAACCATGCGTATGTGACCATTAACGTCTGCTAACCATGTGTATATACCCAGTAACATCTGCTAACCATGTGAGCAATAACGTCTGCTAACCATGCGTATGTGACCATTAACGTCTGCTAACCATGTGTATATACCCAGTAACATCTGCTAACCATGTGAGCAATAACGTCTGCTAACCATGTGTATGTGACCATTAACGTCTGCTAACCATGTGTATATACCCAGTAACATCTGCTAACCATGTGAGCAATAACGTCTGCTAACCATGTGTGTGTGACCATTAACATCTGCTAACCATGTGTGTATGTGACCAATAACATCTGCTAACCATGTGTATGTGACCAATCACATCTGCTAACCATGTGTATGTGACCATTAACATCTGCTAACCATGTGTATGTGACCAATAACATCTGCTAACCATGTGACCAGTAACATCTGCTAACCATGTGTATGTGACCAATAACATCTGCTAACCATGTGTGTGACCAATAACATCTGCTAACCATGGGTATGTGACCAATAACGTCTGCTAACCATGGGTATGTGACCAATAAAATATGATTTGACCTGATTTGACCCTTTCTCTCCCTGGTTGCTATGGTTACAGGGCAGACTCCAGGTCCAGACCCTGAGTGTTTTGGAGAGAACACCTTAGACCAGGGGCATGCACACCAGCATCAGGTACAATACACACTACATTTGCTGTTATTCTGGCCGCACTTTTGTACGTGACTGTAAGTTAACTGGCTAGCTAGGCTAGCAAGGGATAAGGACATTGCCAGCCAATTTGGTAATGGATCAGACCGAACGGCTGGGTCGCGTCTCTAGCTATCAAACCGATAGAACGAACAACCAGGCAGCTTGGGTAGAAACCCTAGATTTGTGCCGGGACTATATCAAGTGGAAAGATGAAATAGTTTGAATAAATAATGTTTTCAATGAAAATATATTATTTGAATATGTTGGTAACCCGTTATAAGTGATAATGCCGTCGAAGCCGGTGTTTGGAGGGTATATTTGCACGGTTTGCCGGCCCTTGACTTTGTCTTGAGCCTAACAACACCGTGCCAATATGTCCTCCTAACACCGGCTTCTCTGGCATCACCACTTAAATGTCCCAGGTCAGTAGCACACCACCACCAGGTACAGTACACTGGAGCCACATATTAAGGTTTTACGACGGATACCACGTTAGCGCCTTTATTCTCAAAATGTTGGTGAGGTAACGATGCGAGACCGCTTCCGACACCTCCCTATGAAATGAGCCGCTGTTAGCAAGAAAAACAGAGCAGCGAATTATTAGCCCAACATTTTTAGAGATTAGTATTTGGGATTATAACGTCAAAGTCGGTACTGTGTTGTGGTGTTAACACATTCCCTGTCTGTTTTTACTGGACATCGTCATAGGTTTCAAAACCTGTCAGAAATAAACAATTCAGAAGCGTTAAGTTCCACATGGCTATGGAGGGGAAAGTGGAGCTCTCAGAACATTCAGACAGAAACCGGTCCAACTCTCTACATATATAGCATATGACTCTGCAATACACACTACACACTGTATAACTACTACTTCTATAACTAATGTGTAACTACCCACCACTACTAGTCAGGTACTGTACTAACATGACCCAGGTCAATGGCATGATACCAGTAATAATCACTGTACTACTCAGTATAACGACTCAGGGACAGAGTCAGATCAGAACACAGGCAGGTCAATGATATCCACACCATCATCAGATACCAGTAATAATCACTGTACTACTCAGTATAACGACTCAGGGACAGAGTCAGATCAGAACACAGGCAGGTCAATGATATCCACACCATCATCAGATACCAGTAATAATCACTGTACTACTCAGTATAACGACTCAGGGACAGAGTCAGATCAGAACACAGGCAGGTCAATGATATCCACACCATCATCAGATACCAGTAATAATCACTGTACTACTCAGTATAACGACTCAGGGACAGAGTCAGATCAGAACACAGGCAGGTCAATGATATCCACACCATCATCAGATACCAGCAATAATCACTGTACTACTCAGTATAACGACTCAGGGACAGAGTCAGATCAGAACACAGGCAGGTCAATGATATCCACACCATCATCAGATACCAGTAATAATCACTGTACTACTCAGTATAACGACTCAGGGACAGAGTCAGATCAGAACACAGGCAGGTCAATGATATCCACACCATCATCAGATACCAGTAATAATCACTGTACTACTCAGTATAACGACTCAGGGACAGAGTCAGATCAGAACACAGGCAGGTCAATGATATCCACACCATCATCAGATACCAGCAATAATCACTGTACTACTCAGTATAACGACTCAGGGACAGAGTCAGATCAGAACACAGGCAGGTCAATGATATCCACACCATCATCAGATACCAGTAATAATCACTGTACTACTCAGTATAACGACTCAGGGACAGAGTCAGATCAGAACACAGGCAGGTCAATGATATCCACACCATCATCAGATACCAGTAATAATCACTGTACTACTCAGTATAACGACTCAGGGACAGAGTCAGATCAGAACACAGGCAAGTCAATGATATCCACACCATCATCAGATACCAGTAATAATCACTGTACTACTCAGTATAACGACTCAGTGACAGAGTCAGATCAGAACACAGGCAGGTCAATGAGATGCATAAACATACTGTAGAAACATTAACTTCCACAGTGTGGGTTGATGTGACTTCATGGTCCATAGGGTCTCTTTCGATCTGACTGACCCCTAACCTCCTCTGCCCAGAAACAAAGAGACGAGCAGGGATGAATTCATCTTCTACTCTAAGACTGATGTGTCTGCTGATTGAAAGAGCTCTCTCCTTCCTCCCCTCACGTGTGTGTGTGTGTGTGTGTGTGTGTGTGTGTGTGTGTGTGTGTGTGTGTGTGTGTGTGTGTGTGTGTGTGTGTGTGTGTGTGGGTGTGTGTGTGTGTGGGCAGGGGAGGGGAGGGGTGGATGGAAACAGAGTGTAAGAGATGGAAAGACAGCATTAGAGGTCAAGATTGAGAGATGGTGAGAGAGAGAAAAAGAAAAGAGAGAGAGAAAAAGAAGAGAGAGAGCGGAAGAAAGAGCGAGACTGGTCTCTGGAGCATGGAAACTGTCAATCCACCGCAGTGGAAAGTTCTCACAAACCAAAAAGACACACATACAGCAACTGCACAAACACACCAGCTAACTTGAATCGCACAGCAACTACAGTGTGCTAAAGTATGGTGTGTATGTACCACCTACTAGAGCTATAGGTGTAAATAAATGTTTTATTGACTGAGTTCACCACTGACCATCAATCTGATCTAGTTTAGTGTGGCCAACTGAAAACGCACCATGGGTTTGTTGTCTTCAGATCTGTACACACGTCTGAGCTCGTCCTCCCTCTCTCTCTCTTTCCACAGAGACATACAGTTTAGACACCGCAGGGAGAGGACTATGAAGGCAGAACTTTCCATGGGAAGAGGGTTAGTTTCTTTATTTCTCTTCCTGTCTTTCTGTCCATCTCTCTCCAACTTTCTCATACCCATTCTCTCCAGTTCAGTTATCTAGTTCCCTCTGATCAGAAAATCTCTTTATCATCTAAATGAGCTCCCTCTAACCAGGTTTCCAACCCTTTTATACGAGTAAAGTACATCGGATAAAAAATGTTTAACAGGCCAAATGTCCAGATAACGAAATATGCAAGGTGCCGTCTTTTTGTGTCTGTAAATTGAATAATGCGAGAAATGTCGGTGGAAATACTTTTATGCGCAAATATTGATATAATAACCATCATACCGAAGTAAAGTTGGAGTCACGGGGTTGACGTGTTGTGTGGTCCTCCCACTACCACTTGTCAGGAGATCATGCAGTTTATTAGGCTACAGAATAAATAAGTGATGAACTTCACAGGGTGGTGATAATGCAAGGTGATGAGCTTGATGCTAATTTCCAATAAATATTGATGGTCTTCTTCGGGTGACATGATCATCGATGCTTGGCTGCTTTTTGACAAAAATAAATAATATCGCTCTTTTGTTCATAATAATGTCATCATGTAGGCTACACAGTACGGGTGCTTTAGACAACAGCCAGCAGATACCTGCATAATGCCAGCTAGAGCGCATGTGCCAATACCGGAATGGGCACACAGTACGCCAGCAGATACCTGCATAATGTCAGCTAGAGCGCATGTGCCAATACCGGAATGGGCACACAGTACGCCAGCAGATACCTGCATAATGCCAGCTAGAGCGCATGTGCCAATACCGGAATGGGCACACAGTACGCCAGCAGATACCTGCATAATGCCAGCTAGAGCGCATGTGCCAATACGGAATGGGCACACAGTACGCCAGCAGATACCTGCATAATGCCAGCTAGAGCGCATGTGCCAATACCGGAATGGGCACACAGTACGCCAGCAGATACCTGCATAATGTCAGCTAGAGCGCATGTGCCAATACCGGAATGGGCACACAGTACGCCAGCAGATACCTGCATAATGTCAGCTAGAGCGCATGTGCCAATACCGGAATGGGCACACAGTACACCAGTAGATACCTGCATAATGCCAGCTAGAGCGCATGTGCTAATACCGGAATGGGCACACAGTACGCCAGCAGATACCTGCATAATGTCAGCTAGAGTGCATGTGCCAATACCGGAATGGGCACACAGTACGCCAGCAGATACCTGCATAATGCCAGCTAGAGCGCATGTGCTAATACCGGAATGGGCACACAGTACACCAGTAGATACCTGCATAATGTCAGCTAGAGTGCATGTGCTAATAACGGAATGGGCACACAGTACACCAGCAGATACCTGCATAATGTCAGCTAGAGTGCATGTGCTAATACCGGAATGGGCACACAGTACACCAGCAGATACCTGCATAATGTCAGCTAGAGCGCATGTGCTAATACCGGAATGGGCACACAGTACGCCAGTAGATACCTGCATAATGCCAGCTAGAGCGCATGTGCTAATACCGGAATGGGCACACAGTACACCAGTAGATACCTGCATAATGTCAGCTAGAGCGCATGTGCTAATACCGGAATGGGCACACAGTACGCCAGTAGATACCTGCATAATGCCAGCTAGAGCGCATGTGCTAATACCGGAATGGGCACACAGTACGCCAGTAGATACCTGCATAATGCCAGCTAGAGCGCATGTGCTAATACCGGAATGGGCACACAGTACGCCAGTAGATACCTGCATAATGTCAGCTAGAGCGCATGTGCCAATACCGGAATGGGCACACAGTACGCCAGTAGATACCTGCATAATGTCAGCTAGAGTGCATGTGCCAATACCGGAATGGGCACACAGTACACCAGTAGATACCTGCATAATGCCAGCTAGAGCGCATGTGCTAATACCGGAATGGGCACACAGTACACCAGTAGATACCTGCATAATGTCAGCTAGAGCGCATGTGCTAATACCGGAATGGGCACACAGTACACCAGTAGATACCTGCATAATGCCAGCTAGAGCGCATGTGCTAATACCGGAATGGGCACACAGTACGCCAGTAGATACCTGCATAATGCCAGCTAGAGCGCATGTGCTAATACCGGAATGGGCACACAGTACGCCAGTAGATACCTGCATAATGCCAGCTAGAGCGCATGTGCTAATACCGGAATGGGCACACAGTACGCCAGTAGATACCTGCATAATGTCAGCTAGAGCGCATGTGCCAATACCGGAATGGGCACACAGTACGCCAGTAGATACCTGCATAATGTCAGCTAGAGCGCATGTGCCAATACCGGAATGGGCACACAGTACGCCAGTAGATACCTGCATAATGTCAGCTAGAGTGCATGTGCCAATACCGGAATGGGCACACAGTACACCAGTAGATACCTGCATAATGCCAGCTAGAGCGCATGTGCTAATACCGGAATGGGCACACAGTACGCCAGCAGATACCTGCATAATGCCAGCTAGAGTGCATGTGCTAATACCGGAATGGGCACACAGTACGCCAGCAGATACCTGCATAATGTCAGCTAGAGTGCATGTGCTAATACCGGAATGGGCACACAGTACGCCAGCAGATACCTGCATAATGCCAGCTAGAGTGCATGTGCTAATACCGGAATGGGCACACAGTACGCCAGCAGATACCTGCATAATGTCAGCTAGAGTGCATGTGCTAATACCGGAATGGGCACACAGTACGCCAGCAGATACCTGCATAATGCCAGCTAGAGTGCATGTGCTAATACCGGAATGGGCACACAGTACGCCAGCAGATACCTGCATAATGTCAGCTAGAGTGCATGTGCTAATACCGGAATGGGCACACAGTACGCCAGCAGATACCTGCATAATGTCAGCTAGAGTGCATGTGCTAATACCGGAATGGGCACACAGTACGCCAGCAGATACCTGCATAATGCCAGCTAGAGTGCATGTGCTAATACCGGAATGGGCACACAGTACGCCAGCAGATACCTGCATAATGCCAGCTAGAGTGCATGTGCTAATACCGGAATGGGCACACAGTACGCCAGCAGATACCTGCATAATGCCAGCTAGAGTGCATGTGCTAATACCGGAATGGGCACACTGTACGCCAGCAGATACCTGCATAATGTCAGCTAGAGTGCATGTGCTAATACCGGAATGGGCACACAGTACACCAGTAGATACCTGCATAATGCCAGCTAGAGTGCATGTGCTAATACCGGAATGGGCACACAGTACGCCAGTAGATACCTGCATAATGCCAGCTAGAGCGCATGTGCTAATACCGGAATGGGCACACAGTACGCCAGCAGATACCTGCATAATGTCAGCTAGAGCGCATGTGGCAATACCGGAATGGGCACACAGTACGCCAGTAGATACCTGCATAATGTCAGCTAGAGTGCATGTGCTAATACCGGAATGGGCACACAGTACGCCAGTAGATACCTGCATAATGTCAGCTAGAGTGCATGTGCTAATACCGGAATGGGCACACAGTACGCCAGCAGATACCTGCATAATGCCAGCTAGAGTGCATGTGCTAATACCGGAATGGGCACACAGTACGCCAGCAGATACCTGCATAATGTCAGCTAGAGCGCATGTGCCAATACCGGAATGGGCACACAGTACGCCAGCAGATACCTGCATAATGCCAGCTAGAGTGCATGTGCTAATACCGGAATGGGCACACAGTACGCCAGCAGATACCTGCATAATGTCAGCTAGAGCGCATGTGCCAATACCGGAATGGGCACACAGTACGCCAGCAGATACCTGCATAATGCCAGCTAGAGTGCATGTGCTAATACCGGAATGGGCACACAGTACACCAGTAGATACCTGCATAATGCCAGCTAGAGCGCATGTGCTAATACCGGAATGGGCACACAGTACACCAGCAGATACCTGCATAATGTCAGCTAGAGCGCATGTGCTAATACCGGAATGGGCACACAGTACGCCAGTAGATACCTGCATAATGTCAGCTAGAGTGCATGTGCTAATACCGGAATGGGCACACAGTACACCAGCAGATACCTGCATAATGCCAGCTAGAGTGCATGTGCTAATACCGGAATGGGCACACAGTACGCCAGCAGATACCTGCATAATGTCAGCTAGAGTGCATGTGCTAATACCGGAATGGGCACACAGTACGCCAGCAGATACCTGCATAATGTCAGCTAGAGTGCATGTGCTAATACCGGAATGGGCACACAGTACGCCAGCAGATACCTGCATAATGTCAGCTAGAGTGCATGTGCTAATACCGGAATGGGCACACAGTACGCCAGCAGATACCTGCATAATGTCAGCTAGAGTGCATGTGCTAATACCGGAATGGGCACACAGTACGCCAGCAGATACCTGCATAATGTCAGCTAGAGTGCATGTGCTAATACCGGAATGGGCACACAGTACGCCAGCAGATACCTGCATAATGTCAGCTAGAGTGCATGTGCTAATACCGGAATGGGCACACAGTACGCCAGCAGATACCTGCATAATGTCAGCTAGAGTGCATGTGCTAATACCGGAATGGGCACACAGTACGCCAGCAGATACCTGCATAATGCCAGCTAGAGTGCATGTGCTAATACCGGAATGGGCACACAGTACGCCAGCAGATACCTGCATAATGTCAGCTAGAGTGCATGTGCTAATACCGGAATGGGCACACAGTACGCCAGCAGATACCTGCATAATGTCAGCTAGAGTGCATGTGCTAATACCGGAATGGGCACACTGTACGCCAGCAGATACCTGCATAATGTCAGCTAGAGTGCATGTGCCAATACCGGAATGGGCACACAGTACGCCAGCAGATACCTGCATAATGCCAGCTAGAGTGCATGTGCTAATACCGGAATGGGCACACAGTACGCCAGCAGATACCTGCATAATGTCAGCTAGAGTGCATGTGCTAATACCGGAATGGGCACACAGTACGCCAGCAGATACCTGCATAATGTCAGCTAGAGTGCATGTGCTAATACCGGAATGGGCACACAGTACGCCAGCAGATACCTGCATAATGTCAGCTAGAGTGCATGTGCTAATACCGGAATGGGCACACAGTACGCCAGCAGATACCTGCATAATGCCAGCTAGAGTGCATGTGCTAATACCGGAATGGGCACACAGTACGCCAGCAGATACCTGCATAATGCCAGCTAGAGTGCATGTGCTAATACCGGAATGGGCACACAGTACGCCAGCAGATACCTGCATAATGTCAGCTAGAGTGCATGTGCTAATACCGGAATGGGCACACAGTACACCAGCAGATACCTGCATAATGCCAGCTAGAGTGCATGTGCTAATACCGGAATGGGCACACAGTACGCCAGCAGATACCTGCATAATGCCAGCTAGAGTGCATGTGCTAATACCGGAATGGGCACACAGTACACCAGTAGATACCTGCATAATGCCAGCTAGAGCGCATGTGCTAATACCGGAATGGGCACACAGTACACCAGCAGATACCTGCATAATGTCAGCTAGAGCGCATGTGCTAATACCGGAATGGGCACACAGTACGCCAGTAGATACCTGCATAATGTCAGCTAGAGTGCATGTGCTAATACCGGAATGGGCACACAGTACACCAGCAGATACCTGCATAATGCCAGCTAGAGTGCATGTGCTAATACCGGAATGGGCACACAGTACGCCAGCAGATACCTGCATAATGTCAGCTAGAGTGCATGTGCTAATACCGGAATGGGCACACAGTACGCCAGCAGATACCTGCATAATGTCAGCTAGAGTGCATGTGCTAATACCGGAATGGGCACACAGTACGCCAGCAGATACCTGCATAATGTCAGCTAGAGTGCATGTGCTAATACCGGAATGGGCACACAGTACGCCAGCAGATACCTGCATAATGTCAGCTAGAGTGCATGTGCTAATACCGGAATGGGCACACAGTACGCCAGCAGATACCTGCATAATGTCAGCTAGAGTGCATGTGCTAATACCGGAATGGGCACACAGTACGCCAGCAGATACCTGCATAATGTCAGCTAGAGTGCATGTGCTAATACCGGAATGGGCACACAGTACGCCAGCAGATACCTGCATAATGTCAGCTAGAGTGCATGTGCTAATACCGGAATGGGCACACAGTACGCCAGCAGATACCTGCATAATGCCAGCTAGAGTGCATGTGCTAATACCGGAATGGGCACACAGTACGCCAGCAGATACCTGCATAATGTCAGCTAGAGTGCATGTGCTAATACCGGAATGGGCACACAGTACGCCAGCAGATACCTGCATAATGTCAGCTAGAGTGCATGTGCTAATACCGGAATGGGCACACTGTACGCCAGCAGATACCTGCATAATGTCAGCTAGAGTGCATGTGCCAATACCGGAATGGGCACACAGTACGCCAGCAGATACCTGCATAATGCCAGCTAGAGTGCATGTGCTAATACCGGAATGGGCACACAGTACGCCAGCAGATACCTGCATAATGTCAGCTAGAGCGCATGTGCTAATACCGGAATGGGCACACTGCCATATAACCAGAAGAACATGGTAAGAAAACATGATGGAAACCCATTCAGTTAAATGCAGAATGTATTTTGATGTGCACTACGTCACGCACAGCCTTTTATCTGCAACAAGTCAATTTGATGGGAACACATCTCTGGTATTAAAATGCACATATTGTTTTCATGCAGATTTTTTCAAATATTCACGTGAAAATCTGTCACCCATTGGATGGAAACCTAGCTTTTTGATAACATCTTTAATCCATTATTAGATGTGTTTATTTGTCAGCCAGTGTTATCATAATGAACAGTATACTATCTTGTACATGTTCTTGTCAGCCAGTGTTATCATAATGAACAGTATACTATCTTGTACATGTTCTTGTCAGCCAGTGTTATCATAATGAACAGTATACTATCTTGTACATGTTCTTGTTCTTAAATGTATTTACTGTACTCAGTTGTCAGTCAGTGTAAATACAGTTGAAGTCAGAAGTTTACATACACTTCGGTTGGAGTCATTAAAACTCGTTTTTCAACCACACAGTGTTGTACGAGATCTTTAGTTTCTAGGCAATTTCTCGAATGGGATAGCCTTCATTTCTCAGAATAAGAATAGACTGATGAGATTCAGAAGAAAGGTCTTTGTTTCTGGCCATTTTGAGCCTGTAATCAAACCCACAAATGCCGATGCTCCAGAAACTCAACTAGTCTAAAGAAGGCCCGATTTATTGCTTCTTTTATCAGGACAACATTGATACACCATCCAATGTGTAATTGACTTCACCAGGCTCAAATGGATAATTAATGTTTTTTTTGTTTTACCCATCTACCAAGTGGTGCCCTTCTTTGTGAGGCATTGGAAAAAACCTCCCTGCTCTTTGTGGTTGAATCGGTGTTTTAAATTCACTGTTCAACTGAGGGACCTTACAGATAATAGTATGTGTGGGGTACAGAGATGAGTCCATGAAACATGTTATGTGACTTGTTAAGCACATTTTTACTCGGCCAGAACAAAGGGGTTAAATACTTATTGACTCAAGACATTTCGGCTTTTTAATTAATTGGTAAAACAAATTCCACTTTGACATTATGGGGTATTGTGTGTAGGCTAGTGACCCCCCACAAAACAACCCAGATGACCCAGCAGACACAGATGCAGATGGTTGGAGTCTTACAATGTTTAATAATCCAAAAGGAGTAGGCAAGAGAATAGTCGTGGACAGGCAAAAGCTCAAAACCAGATCAGAGTCCAGGAGGTACAGTGGCAAAAAGGCTCGTGGTCAAGGCAGGCAGAATGGTCAGGCAGGCAAAACATGCAACGGTCAAAACCAGGAGGACTAGAAAAAAAAAGAGAATAGCAAAGGCAGGAGTACGGGAAAAATGCTGGTTGACTTGGACCATACAGGACAAACTGGCACAGAGAGACAGGAAACACAGGGATATATAAACCAGGGATTATAAGTGACACCTGGAGGGGGAGGAGACAATTACAAGACAGTTGAAACAGATCAGGGAGTGACAGTACCCCCCCTCTAGGGACACCACCCGGCGTCCTACCTGGTTGACCTGGGTGTCGGCGGTGGAAGTCTGTGATGAGAGCTGGATCCAGGATATCTCTAACGGGAACTCAGCACCTCTCCTCTGGGCCATAACCATCCCAGTCAACCAGGTACTGGAAACCTCTGCCCTGTTGTCGAACACCCAGGAGACATTTTACCATGTAGGCCGAATGGCCATCAATGACACGGGGAATGGGGGTGGGCATGGGGATAGAAGACAAAGGACTGTGAGACACTGGCTTAATCCTAGACACATGGAACGTAGGGTGAATACGGAGGGTACGAGGTAACAAGAGACGGACAACAGTGGAACTAAGGACTCTAGAGATGGGAAACGGACCAATGAAATGGGGGGACAGTTTGCAGGACTCTACCCGAAGGGACAGGTCCCGTCTGTACCCTTTGCCCAACGTGGTAGCAGGGAGTTGGGGTCCGGCGACGGTCCACTTGTCGACTATACCTGGATAGCCGCCTGGCTCTTCTCCAGGAATGGCGGACAAACATCTGACCTCCTTCTCAGGGAAGAGTGGAGGCTGATACTCCATGGAGCGCTCGAAAGGGGAGACTCCCGTGGCAGAACCGGGAAGTGTGTTCCGAGCATACTCCACCCAGACCAGTTGATGGCTCCAGTTAGTGGGGTTGGTTGGTTGAGACCAGGCACCTTAAAGGTGGTCTCCAGGTCTTGATTATAGCTCGCTCCGACTGACCGTTAGTTTGGGGATGGAATCCGGATGACAGGTTGGCCCGACGACCCAATAAGGGTGCAGAATGCCTTCCTAAATGGAGATGAGAACCCCGGTCTGATACCATGGATCCGGAAGACATGCTGCACCATAAGATGGGCCGTCTCCTTGGCAGAAGGTAGTTTGGGGAGAGGGATGAAATGGGCGGCGGCCTGGTTGCCATCAGACGGAGTGAACCCAGTGACAAAGTCCAGAGATATGAGACCAGGGATGATGAGGAAACAGTAGTGGCTGCAGGAGGCCAGAAGGAGCTTGCTGTGGAGTCTTGTTTTGAGCACACACAGTGAATGCGATGAAGAAGGCAGAGACATCAGGGACCATTGTGGGCCAACAGAAACGTTGTCGAAGGAAGGCTAGTGTACGACGGGACCTTGGATGACAGGAGCCTGGAGGAATGAGCCCATTCCAGGACCCGCGACCGGACCGGACTGAATTAGGGAAAAACAGCCCCCTTCAGGTCCAGACTGGGCCAGGTTCTCAGTAGGGAGAATGGTTTCAGAGGTCGAGGGTGTGGCGGAGGAACTGTATAGGCGGGAGAGGGCGTCTGTCATCACAGTCTTTGACCCTGGGTGGTAGGAGATGGTGAAGTTAAATCTGGTGAACAGGAGGGCCCACCGGGCCTGCCTAAAGTTGAGGCGCTTGGCTGTACGGAGGTATTCCAGGTTTTTATGGTCGGTCCAGACCAGGAATGGCTGTTCTGCTCCTTCCAGCCAGTGTTTTCACTCTTCCAACCCCATCTTCACCGCCAGGAGTTCTCGGGTTGCCTACGTCGTAGTTCCTCTCTGCAGGATTGAGATGATGGGACAGGAAGGCACAGGGATGAAGCTTCTCATCCTGAGCAGATCGCCGGGACAGGATGGCACCCACTCCAACACCCGAAGCATCCACTTCCACCACACATTGATGCGAGGGGTTCGGATGGATGAGGATGGGTGCTGTTGTGAACCGATGCTTCAGGTCCACAAAGGCGTTGTCAACAGCTGGAGACAATTTGAACGGTACCTTGGGAGATGTGAGTGCCGAGAGGGGAGCCGCCAGGGTGCTGTAGTCCCGAATGAAAACAAAGAAACCGTTGCAACTGCAACCTGGACGTTGGTTGAGGCCAATCCACCACTGCTTTCACCTTTCCAGGATCCACCTGAACATTGCCCTCAGCAATGACATATCCTAGAAAGGTGATTGTAGAGTGGTGGAACTCACACTTCTCGGCTTCCACGAACAGTTGGTTCTCCAGGAGGCGCTGAAGGACCTGTCTGACATGAAGGACATTTTATTGTGCAGATCGGGAAAAAAACTGGATTTCGTCAGGGTACACAAATACAAACCGGTTTAGCATGTCCCGTAGTACATCATTGACCAAAGCCTGGAAAACAGTGGGGGTGTTGGTGAGTCCAAATGGCATGACCTGGTACTCAATGTCCACTGGCTGTGTTATAGGCTGTCTTCCACTCACCCCCCCCCCCTTGCGTATCTGAACCAGGTGGTAGGCATTTCGAAGGTCCAACTTGGAAAATATGGTGAACCCCTGGAGAGGTTCAAACACAGGAGAGGTAGGGGGTAACGATTATTGATAGTAATGTCGCTATGTCCCTGGTAGTCAATGCAGGAACACAAGGTCTTGTCTTTCTTCTTCACAAAGACAAACCTGCGCCGGCAGGAGATGCAGACGGACGGACGGCCCCAGTGGCCAGAGACTCCTCTATGTACTCCTCCATAGCTTTGGTCTCTGGTCCGGACAGAGAATACAACCAACCCCGAGGTGGTGTAGTGCCTGGGAGAAGATCAATGGCACAGTCATAAGGACTGTGCAGGGGAAGGGAAGTAGCACGTGCCTTACTGAACACGTCCAGGAGGTCATGGTACTCAGTGGGGATAGCAGAGGCATCCACAGTCTTGCTAACATCCTGAGGAAGACGACATGGGGAAGGCTTGAAGGCAGTGGGAATGGCAAAAAGGACTCCAGCCCAGGATGGAGCTTGTAGCCCAGACGGATGGAACATGAGGAGATGCAATGAGGAGGAACTGTATTGTCTCACTGTGGTTACCAGAAACCCATACTTGAATGGGCACAGTACTATGGGTGACATCCTCTATAGAGTGGCCGTCCAGTGCCCTAACATCCATGGGCACAGAGAAAGGCTGTGGGAATACCAAGCTCCGAAGCTATCCATAAGACATGCATAAGGCCCAGTCAATGAGCACTCAGAGAGACTTAGATTGGTCTCCCCATAGCACATGCCCAAAAAATGGTGTGTGGGTGATGGGAATTAGGGAACTCCCAGTCTGACTCACCATAGTGCTGGTACCCACTAGAGACAAGGGTTTCCTTTTATAAACCCTTATAAAATGTCCTAACATTTTAACAAGCGACACCAGGAGGGGGTGGAGACAATAACAAGGACAGGTGAAACTGATCAGGGTGTGACAATCTATTTTAAATTCAGGCTGTAACACAACCAAATGTTGGAAAAGTCAAGGGGTGTGAATACTTTCTCAAGGCACTGCACAAGTATGACATAATGTTTTTATGAACTGACATACTGCCCACATGAAAAAAAAATACAGTACTTACTATATAACACTGTAATATACTGTAGAATATTATCCTACACACCTCAATCATATGTAGTGTGTACAAAATACTACAGTACTTACTATATAACACTGTAATATACTGTAGAATATTATCCTACACACCTCAATCATATGTAGTGTGTACAAAATACTACAGTACTTACTATATAACACTGTAATATACTGTAGAATATTATCCTACACACCTCAATCATATGTAGTGTGTACAAAATACTACAGTACTTACTATATAACACTGTAATATACTGTAGAATATTATCCTACACACCTCAATCATATGTAGTGTGTACAAAATACTACAGTACTTACTATATAACACTGTAATATACTGTAGAATATTATCCTACACACCTCAATCATATGTAGTGTGTACAAAATACTACAGTACTTACTATATAACACTGTAATATACTGTAGAATATTATCCTACACACCTCAATCATATGTAGTGTGTACAAAATACTACAGTACTTACTATATAACACTGTAATATACTGTAGAATATTATCCTACACACCTCAATCATATGTAGTGTGTACAAAATACTACAGTACTTACTATATAACACTGTAATATACTGTAGAATATTATCCTACACACCTCAATCATATGTAGTGTGTACAAAATACTACAGTACTTACTATATAACACTGTAATATACTGTAGAATATTATCCTACTCACCTCAATCATATGTAGTGTGTACAAAATACTACAGTACTTACTATATAACACTGTAATATACTGTAGAATATTATCCTACACACCTCAATCATATGTAGTGTGTACAAAATACTACAGTACTTACTATATAACACTGTAATATACTGTAGAATATTATCCTACACACCTCAATCATATGTAGTGTGTACAAAATACTACAGTACTTACTATATAACACTGTAATATACTGTAGAATATTATCCTACACACCTCAATCATATGTAGTGTGTACAAAATACTACAGTACTTACTATATAACACTGTAATATACTGTAGAATATTATCCTACACACCTCAATCATATGTAGTGTGTACAAAATACTACAGTACTTACTATATAACACTGTAATATACTGTAGAATATTATCCTACACACCTCAATCATATGTAGTGTGTACAAAATACTACAGTACTTACTATATAACACTGTAATATACTGTAGAATATTATCCTACACACCTCAATCATATGTAGTGTGTACAAAATACTACAGTACTTACTATATAACACTGTAATATACTGTAGAATATTATCCTACACACCTCAATCATATGTAGTGTGTACAAAATACTACAGTACTTACTATATAACACTGTAATATACTGTAGAATATTATCCTACACACCTCAATCATATGTAGTGTGTACAAAATACTACAGTACTTACTATATAACACTGTAATATACTGTAGAATATTATCCTACACACCTCAATCATATGTAGTGTGTACAAAATACTACAGTACTTACTATATAACACTGTAATATACTGTAGAATATTATCCTACACACCTCAATCATATGTAGTGTGTACAAAATACTACAGTACTTACTATATAACACTGTAATATACTGTAGAATATTATCCTACACACCTCAATCATATGTAGTGTGTACAAAATACTACAGTACTTACTATATAACACTGTAATATACTGTAGAATATTATCCTACACACCTCAATCATATGTAGTGTGTACAAAATACTACAGTACTTACTATATAACACTGTAATATACTGTAGAATATTATCCTACACACCTCAATCATATGTAGTGTGTACAAAATACTACAGTACTTACTATATAACACTGTAATATACTGTAGAATATTATCCTACACACCTCAATCATATGTAGTGTGTACAAAATACTACAGTACTTACTATATAACACTGTAATATACTGTAGAATATTATCCTACACACCTCAATCATATGTAGTGTGTACAAAATACTACAGTACTTACTATATAACACTGTAATATACTGTAGAATATTATCCTACACACCTCAATCATATGTAGTGTGTACAAAATACTACAGTACTTACTATATAACACTGTAATATACTGTAGAATATTATCCTACACACCTCAATCATGTGTAGTGTGTACAAAATACTACAGTACTTACTATATAACACTGTAATATACTGTAGAATATTATCCTACACACCTCAATCATATGTAGTGTGTACAAAATACTACAGTACTTACTATATAACACTGTAATATACTGTAGAATATTATCCTACACACCTCAATCATATGTAGTGTGTACAAAATACTACAGTACTTACTATATAACACTGTAATATACTGTAGAATATTATCCTACACACCTCAATCATATGTAGTGTGTACAAAATACTACAGTACTTACTATATAACACTGTAATATACTGTAGAATATTATCCTACACACCTCAATCATATGTAGTGTGTACAAAATACTACAGTACTTACTATATAACACTGTAATATACTGTAGAATATTATCCTACACACCTCAATCATATGTAGTGTGTACAAAATACTACAGTACTTACTATATAACACTGTAATATACTGTAGAATATTATCCTACACACCTCAATCATGTGTAGTGTGTACAAAATACTACAGTACTTACTATATAACACTGTAATATACTGTAGAATATTATCCTACACACCTCAATCATATGTAGTGTGTACAAAATACTACAGTACTTACTATATAACACTGTAATATACTGTAGAATATTATCCTACACACCTCAATCATATGTAGTGTGTACAAAATACTACAGTACTTACTATATAACACTGTAATATACTGTAGAATATTATCCTACACACCTCAATCATATGTAGTGTGTACAAAATACTACAGTACTTACTATATAACACTGTAATATACTGTAGAATATTATCCTACACACCTCAATCATGTGTAGTGTGTACACATAGAATGTTAGCCTACATGGTGGTGTGTTGTGTCCTGCTGTTTACCTTTTCCGTTGCGTGGGAATTTCATATAAAGTAAAAAAGTGGGCACAAATGTAAATTCAACATCTGTTCCATGTAATTTCTTTGAAATGACGTGAAACAATATTGATTCAACCAGTGTGAATTCCAATACATCAGTGATGTGATTTCCGCTCAAGGAATGACTGTTGGCAAGTTTGTTCACTGTTCGCAACCTTAATTTTAGGCAGGTTTTTACACCCTCAGCTGTTATTTTCTCACAAATGTTTAAATAATTCTAGTTAGTCTGGTCACTATCCGTTTTTTAAAGCTTTTTGGTCTACTAACACTTACATGCGACTTCTGCTATCAAAATATGAACATCATATTGAAAATTCACTTTGGTCTGATTGTGTTCAGATCTGGCTAACCATTTCAGGAGGTGGTCAGAGATGCATTGTGTACAGATTTCTTCTCAGTCTGGACTGGACACAATCAGGCTATCAAAATGCTATACAGTGGGAGACTACATTTGCACTCCTCCCACAAGACTCCAGAAAAGTGTTTTGGGACTGAGAGGCACCTTTTGTCACGACTTCAGCCGAAGTCGGCCCTTCTCCTTGTTCGGGTGGTGTTCGGCGGTCGACGTCACCGGCTTTCTAGTCACTACCCATCCATTTTTCTGTTTCGTTTTGTTTTGTCTGATTACACACACACCTGTTTTACATTCCCTCATTACATTCCCTATTTAACCATCTGACATACATTTCTGTTCTGTCCGTGATTGTTCATGTCGTTAGTGGTTGTAGTTGTGTTAGAGTTGTGTTGTGTTGTATGTTCCTATTTGGAATTTTGCTTAATTCTTGAGTAAACTCAGTTTGATTACTCCATAGCTGTGTCCTGCGCCTGACTCCGTTTCACTCTGCACCCAACCGCTGACACCTTTTCATTATAACGTTGGAGGAAATATGTTCCTAGCGTTTGAGGAAGGTGTTTTTTCTGGCCTCTTAAATGCCAGCCAGCTAGCTAATATCTACAAAAAAAATGTTTTGTTTGTCTAGAGTTATGCTAACCTGTTTCCAATCCCTTTAGCATTGCTTGCTAGCTTGCTGGCTAGCTACAGAGGTTAGCTGTCTACTTAGCTAAATAAGTTGTTGTGTTATTATCATACATTGCCTATACCACCGTTTGAAGAATGCATAATGGCATTTCAATAAAGCACGGGAAAAGGGAATCCGGACACACTGTTGACATGGTAGACACATTTAAATGTAGGTGTAGGTGCATGACGTGTTCAGAATTCCATGATCAGAACACAATGATCAGAATACTGAAGCTGCATTAACTGTTTAAAAAAATATATATATTTCACATTTTTGAACCAGGTAGGCTAGTTGAGAACAAGTTCTCATTTACTGCGACCTGCGACCTGGCCAAGATAAAGCAAAGCAGTGTGACACAGACAACACCACAGAGTTACACATGGAGTAAACAAACAAGCCAATAACACAAACAAGTCAATGGCACAGTAGAGAAAGGAAAGTCTATATACAGTGTGTGCAAAAGGCATGAGGAGGTAGGTAATAAATAGGCCATAGGAGTGAATAATTACAATTTAACCGATTAACACTGGAGTGATAAATGAGCAGATGATGATGTGCAAGTAGAGATACTGGTGTCCTCAGACTCTTCAACAATTATATTTAGTTTGCAAACACTTGACAGATGTCCAAACCGTTTACATTTGTGACATTGAAGTGGCTTTGGTGCATATATCCCAGATTCTTCATCAAACATCAATAATACCGAAAGGCTTTTCTCTCATTCCCACATCCTGATCGACCTGCTAGCCTACCTGTGAGTGGCTCCTCCCCCTCAAGCCCCACAGAGTGGTTAGCCAAAGATAGGCAGAAACTGCTTCTCCAATTGAAATAAATCATTGATAATGTTTGTAGTCAAAGTCATGCACAGAAAATCTACATTTCACCCCAAACTGCGCATGTGCAGTCCGTCAAATCAAAGGCACTCCTTCGATAAAACATATTTTTTTGTTGAAAATGAAGACGTGCCAGTTTGTCACTTTCACGAGGTTGTAGTAATGACAGTTTCAGCTACTTAAGTCATTGGCTCCAATCAGGGTTTTGCATTTAGATTTTGAGAAAGTGAACTACACAGGACACATTTTTCTCTTCGCCCCGGTCTGGTCTCGCCCCGGTCTGGTCTCGCCCCGGTCTGGTCTCGCCCCGGTCTGGTCTCATCTGGGCTTGTTTTGTCAAAAACATATACAGCTTTAGTCAAAATGAATCTTTTCGTAGCAGTTTTAGGAGAACTTACATAACCGGTTAGGATAATAAATGTATCAGGTTGTGAGAATTTAGGTTAAGATTAGGAAAAGAGTTAGGGTAAGAGTTAGTTCAAATGAAACAAAAAAACATTGCTGATGTTTCACACCCCACCTGGTGTGAGAGGCGGTGCATTTAGCTAAAATGCAACAACAACAGAAAACATAGCAACTTTTGAGACAAATTTAACAAAAGCTGTATCCCATCTAGACATGACCCTCTGGGTTTAGAAACTCAGTGGGTTATGCTGCGTCCAAACTACTGGGAAGTTGAAACTGGGAACTTGGAAATCTCCGACTTCCTACTTCAGTGTGTTCAAAAAAACGAGTGCAAACTGGGAAAAATGTATTTGAACGGTCATCCAACTCAGGCCTCTTTCTAGAGCTCTCACTTCCTGACCTGAAGACCACTGACATCATGATTTCCCAGTTGTTTTGAATGCGGTACCAAAAACTGAAAAATTGGGCGTGCAACATTATTCAGCCCCCTTAAGTTAATAAATTGTAGCGCCACCTTTTGCTGCGATTACAGCTGTAAGTCGCTTGTCTGCAAAAAGACCTGAGACTGGGACGGAGATTTGTCTTCCAACAAGACAATGATCCAAAACATAAAGCAAAATCTACAATGGAATGGTTCAAAAATAAACATATCCAGGTGTTAGAATGGCCAAGTCAAAGTCCAGACCTGATTCCAATCGAGAATCTGTGGAAAGAACTGAAAACTGCTGTTCACAAATGCTCTCCATCCAACCTCACTGAGCTCGAGCTGTTTTGCAAGGAGGAATGGGAAAAAATTTCAGTCTCTCGATGTGCAAAACTGATAGAGACATACCCCAAGCGACTTACAGCTGTAATCACAGCAAAAGGTGGCGCTACAAAGTATTAACTTAAGGGGGCTGAATAATTTTGCACGCCCAATTTTTCAGTTTTTGATTTGTTAAAAAAGTTTGAAATATCCAATAAATGTCGTTCCACTTCATGATTGTGTCCCACTTGTTGTTGATTCTTCACAAAAAAATACAGTTTTATATCTTTATGTTTGAAGCCTGAAATGTGGCAAAAGGTCGCAGAGTTCAAGGGGGCCGAATACTTTCGCAAGGCACTGTATGTCCAGTTTTGGTCAGCATGTTAGGCCTGTATTTCGAGCTTATATATACTATATACGTTTTATGGAAACCATCTATTTTACAATAGTTGTATTTAGTTTGTTTTTCACTTTTGTCCTTCCTCTCCCATATATATATGATGTCCATCCGGTTGGATTTCTATTTGCCATATCTTTCAAACTGTGCTCTTTCGAAAAAAGTTCTTAACCTATATACGTTTTACGGACACAATATGTTTCACATTAGTTATCCTGTCATTAGTTGTTAATAGTTCCAACCTTTAACTCCATTCAACCCCTCCCATCTATCTCTTCACAGCATCCATATTGGATTTCTCTTTGCCATACATTTTTCAACTGTGCTGGGATGTTAAGCAAAAGTTCGGAACATTCCTATTCTAATTGTTTCCACAGATTGTAAATTGAAAATGATTTGTTTTGCTAAAAGTATTATTATATTATTGATCGATTGGCTGGTCATCCAGTAGTGCTATCTGCTGGATCAATTCTTCAGCCATTCCCGGACCTGTGACCAAAAAAAGGTTTTGAGACTGACACAAATATTAATTTTCACAAAGTTTCCTGCTTCAGTGTCTTTAGATATTTTTGTCAGATGTTACTATGGAATACTGAAGTATAATTACAATAATTTCATAATTATTAAGTGTCAAAGGCTTTGATTGACAATTACATGAAGTTGATGCAGAGTCAATATCCGCCCTGGTGACTCGTGTTATCCGCCCTGGAATGCTGTCAATTAACTTCTGGGCCACATCCTGACTGATGGCAGCCCATTTTTGCATAATCAATGCTTGGAGTTTGTCAGAATTTGTGGGGTTTTGTTTGTGCTCCCGCCTCTTGAGGAATGACCACAAGTTCTCAATGGGATTAAGGTCAGAGGAAATTCCTGGCCATGGACCCAGAATATCGATGTTTTGTTCCCTGAGCCACTTAGTTATCACCTTTGCCTTATGCAAGGTGCTCCATCATGCTGGAAAAGGCATTGTTCGTCACCAAACTCTTCCTGGATGGTTGGGAGAAGTTGCTTTCAGAGGATGTGTTGTTACCATTCTTTATTCATGGCTGTGTTCTTAGGCAAAATTGTGAGTGAGCCCACTCCCTTGGCTGAGAAGCAACCCCACACATGAATAGTCTCAGGATGATTTACTGTTGGCATGACACAGGACTGACAGTAGTACTCACCTTGTCTTCTCCGGACAAGCTTTTTCCGGATGACTCAAACAATCAGAAAGGGGATTCATCAGAGAAAATGACTTTACCCCAGTCCTCAGCAGTCCAATCCCTGTACCTTTTGCAGAATATCAGTCTGTCCCTGATGTTTTTCCTGGATAGAAGTGGCTTCTTTGCTGCCCTTCTTGACACCAGGCCATCCTCCAAAAGTCTTCGCCTCACTGTGCGTGCAGATGCACTCACACCTGCCTGCTGCCATTCCTGAGCAAGCTTTGTACTGGTGGTGCCCCGATCCCGCAGCTGAATCAACTTTAAGAGACTGTCCAGGCACTTGCTGGACTTTCTTGGGTGCCCTGAAGCCTTCTTCACAATAATTGAACTGCTCTCCTTGAAGTTCTTGAGGATCCAGTAAATGGTTGATATAGGTGCAATCTTACTGGCAGTAATATCGTAGCAGTGGAAATGTTTTTGGGGGATTCAATTAATTTGCATGGCAAAGAGGGACTTTGCAATTCATCTGACCACTCTCCATAACATTTCTGGAGTATATGCAAATTGACATCATGCAAATGAGGCAGCAAAA
This sequence comes from Oncorhynchus kisutch, assembly GCF_002021735.2. Classification (NCBI taxonomy): domain Eukaryota; kingdom Metazoa; phylum Chordata; class Actinopteri; order Salmoniformes; family Salmonidae; genus Oncorhynchus; species Oncorhynchus kisutch. Next base: position 1,658,348 of record NC_034200.2, read on the forward strand.
TTCAAATTTGTGTCATTCTCAAAACTTTTGACCACGACTGTTCATATGGACAAAACAAATGATCTAATGATTCTGCCTCTTCGCAGAAAAATCTGCAGAGCTGGAAAGGTTGTATCCCCCATATAAATAACATTCTGTTGGTTGCAAGAATTCTGTAGTCATTTAAATAAAAAAATGTAAAATCTGGCGTTGTTTTGCGTATCCGTTCATAAACCATGTGCCATTGAATTGATACATCAAAAGTCTATTCCAAACTATTTTGCAATCTATATGGCACGGCTGTCAATTTTTTGGTCCTTAAATGAAATTGGTATACTTTTTAATTGATCACAATTCCCTTTAAACAATTATGGTCTTCAAGTTCCTTCACTTTTCCCCCCTTCTACTTCCCTTCTCTTTCACTTGCCTCTTTTTCCACTTTTCCCCCCTTCTACTTCCCTTCTCTTTCACTTGCCTCTTTTTCCACTTTTCCCCCCTTCTACTTCCTTTCTCTTTCACTTGCCTCTTTTTCCACTTTTCCCCCCTTCTACTTCCCTTCTCTTTCACTTGCCTCTTTTTCCACTTTTCCCCCCTTCTACTTCCCTTCTCTTTCACTTGCCTCTTTTTCCACTTTTCCCCCCTTCTACTTCCTTTCTCTTTCACTTGCCTCTTTTTCCACTTTTCCCCCCTTCTACTTCCCTTCTCTTTCACTTTCCTCTTCCATTTTTGTGGTAATGCTGCAATTAGTTGGTTGTAATTTTGGGTAGAGCAGACGTTTCCATACGTTTTAGTTAGCTGCATGTGTGACATAACTCCAACAGTCGTATTTATTATATCATTTATGAAGATTATACCTTTTTTTTAATCAATTACTATATTTGAGTTTAACCACAATATTTGTTGAATTATTTGTTCTGTCATTTCTGGTGGATTACATTGAAATTGCAATCAACTTTCTATGAGTTGTTTTAAAAATAACGATATTTGGGAGATTATTTCCTTTTCAAATAACTGAAAGTGAGACGTTGTAATTTGAATAAAGGGTAAAAGGCCTTTCTTGAACACTAATTTGCGAGAGAAAACCAGTTCAGATTTAAGTATAACTTCTGTATGACTGACGCCTTTATTAAGAGGTCTAATGCTATAATATTTTATAATTTCTGCCCCCCGAATTCATATGCATTATATAAATAGGCACATTTAATTTTGTCTGGCTTGCCGTTCCAAATGAATTGGATTTTATTTTCTCATAATTTTAAAAACAGTTTGCTATGTTTAGGAAAGAACATAAACAAATAAGTAAACTGGGATATGACCAAAGAGTTAATCTGTAATGACCCTAGTGTAGCTGGTGTAGAGAGTCAGGCGCAGGACAGCAGATATGACTAATCAAAAGTACTTTACTCAAAAGGTAAAATATACAAAGTAACAAATCCACATACACCATGAAAATACAAGTACACAATCACTCACAAAAACCATGGGGGGGGGGACAGTTAAATAATGAACAGGTGGTTATGGGATTGAAAACAGGTGTGTGAAACAAAGACAAAAACAAATAGAAAATGAAAAGTGGATCGGTGGTAGCTAGAAAGCGGGTGACATCGACCGCCGATTGCCACCCGAACAAGGAGTAACTTCAGCGGAAGACGTGACATAATCAGGATGATTTTTCCACAAACAGGCAGGTATTTTCCTTTCCATGTTAGGAAGATCTACTTTTGCTAATTTTCTATAAAAATATATTGGAGTGAGATTATTTATTTATTTTGGGATACAGTTTAAGTCAGAGGTTTACATACACTTCGGTTGGAGTCATTAAAACTCGTTTTTCAACCACTCCACACATTTCTTGTTAACAAACTATCGTTTTGGCAAGTCGGTGAGGACATGTACTTTGTGTGTGACACAAGTAATTTTTCCAACAATTGTTCACAGACAGATTATTTCACCTATAATTCACTGTATCAGAATTCCAGTGGGTCAGAAGTTTACATACACTAAGTTGACTGTGCCTTTAAACAGCTTGGAAAATTCCAGAAAATTATATCATGGCTTTAGAAGCTTCTAAAAGACTTATTGACATAATTTGTGTCAATTGGAGGTGTATCTGTGGATGTATTTCAAGTCCTACCTTCAAACTCAGTGCCTCTTAGCTTGACATCATGGGGAAATCAAAAGAAATCAGCCAAGACCTAAAAAATGGTAGACCTCCACAGGTCTGGTTCATCCTTGGGAGCAATTTTCAAACGCCTGAAGGTACCACGTTCATCTGTACAAACAATAGTATGCAAGTATAAACACCATGGGACCACACAGCCGTCATACCGCTCAGGAAGGAGACGAGTTCTTTCTCCTAGAGATGAACGTACTTTGGTGAGAAAAGTGCAAATCAATCCCAGAACAACAGCAAAGGACCTTGTGAAGAACCTGGAGGAAACAGGTACAAAAGTATCTATATCCACAGTAAATCGAGTCCTATATCGACATAACCTGAAAGTCCGCTCACCAAGGAAGAAGCCACTGCTCCAAAACCGGCATGAAAAAAACTGACTACGGTTTGCAACTGCACATGGGGACGAAGATTGTACTTTTTTGAGAAATGTCCTCTGGCCATAATGACCATTATTAAGTTTGGAGGAAAAAGGGGGAGACTACGGTTTGCAATTGCACATGGGGACAAAGATTGTACTTTTTGGAGAAATGTCCTCTGGTCTGATGAAACAAAAATAGAACTGTTTGGCCATAATGACCATTATTAAGTTTGGAGAAAAAAGGGGGAGGCTTGCAAGCCTGAAGAACACAATCCAAATCGTGAAGCATGGGGGTGTCAGCATCATGCTGTGGAGGGACTGATGTACTTCACCAAATAGATGGCTTCGTGAGGCAGTAAAATTATGTGGATATATTGAAGCAACATCTGAAGCTTGGTCGCAAATGGGTCTTCCAAATGGACAATGACCCGAGCATACTTCCACAGTTGTGGCAAAATGGCTTAAGGACAACAAAGTCAAGGAATTGGAGTGGCCATCACAAAGCCCTGACCTCAATCCTATAGACATTTTTGGGGCAGAACTGAAAAAAGTGTGTGTGAGCAAGGAGGCCTTCAATCCTGACTCAGTTACACCAGCTATGTCAGGAGGAATGGGACAATATTCTTCCAACTTATTGTGGGAAGCTTGTGGAAGGCTACCCGAAACATTTCTGTAACGGCGTTCGTCTGTTGAAGGAGAGTCGGACCGAAATGCAGCGTGGTGGTTACTCATGTCTTTTAATGAAGAATAGCGATACATGAAATAACTATATATATATATACACACAAAACAACAAATGGAACGCGAAAACCTATTACAGCCTATCTGGTGATACTACACAGAGTACTACACAGAGACAGGAACAATCACCCACAAAATACACAGTGAAACCCCGGCTACCTAAATATGGTTCCCAATCAGAGACCACGAGAATCACCTGACTCTGATTGAGAACCGCCTCAGGCAGCCAAGCCTATGCTAGACACACCCCTAATCAGCCACAATCCCAATGCCTACAAAAAACCCAATACGACAACACTATTGTGCCCATGTCACACCCTGGCCTGAACAAATAATTAAAGAAAACACAAAATACTAAGACCAAGGCGTGACAATTTCACCCAAGTTAAACAATTTAAAGGCAATGCTACCAATACTAATTGAGTGTATGTAAACGTCTGCGACCTGGCCAAGATAAAGCACAGCAGTTCGACACATGCAACAACACAGAGTTACACATGGAAAAAAAACATACAGTCAATAATACAATAGAAAAAAATAGAAAAAAAATATTAATTGAGTGTATGTAAACTTCTGACCCACTGGGAATGTGATGAAAGAAATTAAAGCTGAAATAAATTATTATCTCTACTATTATTCTGACATTTCACATTCTTAAAATAAAGTGGAGATCATAACTGACCTAAAACAGGGAATTTTTTATGGGATTAAATGTCAGGAATTGTGAAAATGTATTTGGCTAAGGTGTATGTAAAACTTCCGACTTCAACTGTATGTAAATGTGAACAACTGTATGTATACCAAGTATATCCACATGACCATCAGACCATTTTATTGGTAAAGTGAAAGTAGTATTTTTTTGTGATCCAATACATAATATAGTACATTTATCATAATTTGTTTGTAATCCAGAGAGGTTAGAAAAAGTATCAAGATCCTCTATGTGGCTGTGGAGGGATTCCAATTGTGGATTTAAAAGAAAACATGAATAATCAGCATACAATGACACCTTTGTTTTTAAGCCCTGTATTTCTGATCCTTTGATATTATTGTTGGATCTGATTTTAATAGCTAACATTTCGATGGCCATAATAAATAGATATGCTGATAGTGCTGTGCTCACTTGAACAGGAAGCTGGCGCAGCGGTTCTTCGTGGGCAAATTTTGTCAACAATGTCTGGCATTCTCTGGATTTATGGTGCTTTCAAAGAAACTCGGAACTAGGGGATTAAAACAAGGTTGAATCAATATTCAGGTCGTAGTTTAGAACAGAACTAGAACTTTAGAACTCTACATCAGGGGTGGGCAACTCCAGTCCCCCAGGGCCTGATTGGTTTCAAACTGTTTCTCCATCCCTAGTAAACACAGCTGATTAATCAAATTACAATTCTAAACTGAAGATCATGATTAGGCGATTATTGGAGTCAGGTGTGTTAGCTGGGGCAAAGCTGTGTCACCAATCTGTCACGAATCCCGTTTCCTGAGTCTGTTTTTTGCCAGTGTTCTGTCCTGGAGTTTTTTTTCCGGCGTCCTGGAACGCACCCTGTCTGGTTGTCGGGCAATGTAGCCAGTTGGGAGTTCTGATTACCCGCACCTGTATCCCATCAGCTATCTGCACACCTGGTCCTGATCATCATCTCTCCTCTTCATAAGCCCGGACCTGACAACCATTCCCTGCCGGATCGTTAGCCATGAACAGTATGTTGTGCCATACTATCAGCCTCAAGTTGGATAGAATTTGTTTTGTTGTTTTGTACGTCTTGCTTGCCTTCAACTTACCTCCGTTTGTTCTGTCTTCAGTTACTCACCCGGATCATTTACCCCATTCCCGCCTGGTCGTCGGAGGATTCCGCTTCCCCATTGGATCCACCTATTTACTCCCATCAACTCACCACCGCTGCCCGCTACGCCACCTGGATATATCTACCCACTCACATTCACTTGTAAATAAATACTCACCTTCTTCCTACTCTCCTTGTCCTGGTCTGCTTCTGGGTTCGATTTTGAAGAAACGTGACAGAACGATCCGGCCAAGGATGAACCCAGCGGACCTGGATTCCGTTTGCCATGCCATTACCCAGCAGGGGAAGACACTGGGACAACACAAGACGGCGCTACAGGAGATAGCGGGTGCAATCCAGAATTTATCTGCTAGCTTGACACAAATCCAGGATCAGCTCAGTTTGCTGGCGATTCATTCACCACCTGTTTCACCCATCTCACCTGCCGTGTCTGATGCGGTTTCCTTCCGTGAACCCAAGGTACCGACGCCTGATAAATATGAAGGGGATTTGGGAAGATGCCGTTCTTTTCTTATGCAGTGTGGGTTAGTGTTTGATCTGCAGCCCCATTCTTACGGCACTGACAAGGCTAGGATAGCCTTTGTTATTGAACTGCTGCGTGGAAGAGCTCTGGAATGGGCTTCAGCCGTTTGGGAACGACAGGAGACCTGCATGGCTTCATACCAGGAATTCACGGGAGAGATGAGAAGGCTTTTTGACCATCCAGTCCGAGGTAAGGACGCAGCTAAACGTTTGTTCACTCTTCGCCAAGGAGCTCGCAGTGTGGCAGACTTTATGATCGAGTTCAGGACATTGTCTGTGGAGAGTGGTTGGAATGAGGAGTCACTACAAGCGGCTTTTTACCAGGGGTTGTCGGAGCAACTCAAGGACGAGCTGATATCTTATCCAGAGCCTAGTGACCTAGACAGCTTGGTCACTTTATCTATTCGGGTAGATAATAGAGTCCGAGAGAGAAGGAGGCAGAAGCAGTGGGGCCCATCCAATCAATCAGCACCTCGGTTACCATTCGGTTCAGGAAGTGAACCAGAACGTATTGATCGTTATTCCCCACACGGGATTAGTGGAGGGGTCTTGCCACCAGATCCTGAACCAATGCAAGTGGGGAGACACAGGCTAACTAAGGAGGAGCGCCAACGTAGACGTGAGACCAACAGCTGTCTCTACTGTGGTAGCTCAGGACATTACATCTCCGCTTGTGCACAGCGCTCGTTAAACTGCCCGGCTCGCTAGTTTTGGGAGGAATTTTAGCGAGCCAGTTTCAACCTCTCAAGAATCCTGTCAGACCCCGTTTTTCTGCGACCCTTATGAATAAGGATCAGAGCTTAGAGATGAACGCTTTTATCGATTCAGGTGCCGATGGCAGCTTTATTGATGCCGACTTGGTGGAACAGCTGGGGCTTTCCAGGAAGCAATTGCCGGAAGCCATTGAAGCAACCACTCTGAACGGCAGTAGTCTGGCACGGATCACTATGAGGACTGAACCGGTTAAGATGTTGTTGTCGGGGAATCATTCAGAGTTTATCTCCTTCTTCATTCTGTCCTCGCCCCATGTTCCTCTGGTTCTTGGTTACCCCTGGCTGAAGGAACACAATCCCTCATTTGATTGGGTGACGGGTAAGATAACTAGTTGGAGCATTGATTGTCATGCTAACTGTCTTAGGACTGCCTGTTCTCCTGCCATTTCCAGTCAGGTCAGTGCCTCTGCTCCTCCTGATTTGTCCCTGGTTCCAGAAACATATCACGAGTTGGGTGAAGTATTCAGTAAACAGAAGGCTCAGTCCCTTCCTCCCCACCGACCTTATGACTGTGCGATTAATCTGTTTCCTGGAGCCGCCTTTCCCAAGGGACGGTTATACAGTATCTCTCGACCTGAACGTGAGGCCTTGGAGACCTACATCAAGGAGTCTCTAGCTGCAAGTCTCATTCGGCCCTCGTCATCACCTCTGGGAGCAGGATTTTTTTTTGTGAGCAAGAAGGATGGCTCTCTTCGACCGTGTATTGATTATCGGGGTTTGAATGATATTACGGTCAAGAACAAGTATCCCCTGCCCTTGATGAGCTCGGCTTTCGATTCTTTACAGGGTGCTACGGTTTTTACGAAGCTTGATTTACATAATGCTTATCATTTGGTTCGGATCAAGGAGGGGGACGAGTGGTTGACTGGGTTCAATACTCCGATGGGACATTTCGAGTACCAGGTGATGCCGTTTGGACTGACCAACGCTCCTGCTGTGTTCCAAAGTATGGTGAATGACGTTCTGAGAGATATGATTGGTATTTTTGTGTTCGTTTACCTGGATGATATCCTCATCTTCTCGAAGGAGCTTTCTAGCCACGTTCAGCATGTCAAGCAGGTCCTGCAGCGGTTATTGGAGAACCGTCTGTTCGTGAAGGCTGAGAAGTGCGATTTTCACGCCCACACGACGTCCTTCCTCGGGTACATCATCTCCAGGGGAGAGATCAAGATGGACCAAGAGAAGGTTCGGGATTGGGTCCAGCCCGGTACGAGATTGCAGCTCCAGAGATTCCTGGGGTTTGCAAATTTTTATCGGAGGTTTATCCGTGATTACAGCTGGGTGGCTGCCCCTTTAACTGTACTGACGTCTTGCACCAGAAAGTTCTGTTGGTCTCCTGAGGCAGACCGAGCATTTCTAGATTTGAAGAGCCGATTCACCAACGCCCCGATTCTCTCTCAACCTGACACTTCCCGTCGTTGTGGAGGTGGATGCGTCTGATGTGGGGGTGGGCGCCATCCTGTCCCAGCGTAGCTCCACTGACGGTAAACTCCATCCCTGCGCCTTCTACTCTTGTCGTCTTTCTCCAGCTGAAAGAAACTACGATGTGGGTAACCGGGAGCTTCTCGCTGTGAAGCTCGCCTTGGAGGAGTGGCGTCACTGGTTGGAGGGAGCGGAGCAACCGTTTGTGGTGTGAAACGTGACACAATCAGGCCCTTGAGGACTGGAATTGTCCACCCCTGCTCTAGAAAGCGGCTGGAATAACAATTCCTAGTTGGATGACCGTTCAAAGCATATTTTTCCAGTCGGACCTCCTTCCCAACTTCCCAGTTGACTTGAACTCACTGAAGTCAAGTTTTTGCGTTTTTGAGTTAACAGTGGTTTTGAGCATAGCACAAATCATGCTTCATTGACAGCATGGCCAATGTTGAATGTTTATCATTTTAAACTTGACCAGTCAGTATGAGGGAGTGTGAGAGTGATGACACCAAATTTAACACACCTGCTCCCCATTCACACTTGAGACCTTGTAACATGAGTCACATGACCCCGGGGAGGGAAAATGGCTAATTGGGCCCAATTTGGACATTTTCACTTAGGGGTGTACTCACTTTTGTTGCTAGCGGTTTAGACATTAATGGCTGTGTGAGTTATTTTGAGGGGACAGCAAATGTACACTATTATACAAGCTGTACACTCACTACATTACATTGTAGCAAAGTGTGATTTATTCAGTGTTGTCACATGAAAGGATATACTCAAATATTTACAAAAATGTGAGGGGTGTACTTACTTTTGTGATATACTGTATATATGTTTTTTTTTACATTGTTTGCAAACTGATACGTGGCAGGTATTAATGCCAAAATAACATGCAAGCCTTTGTGTGCAAAAAAATGTGGGGCGAAAAACAGGTCGGCCCTGAATGACGGGTCGCCACTAGTCATATTTACCAAGAACAGCTGCAAATTCCCCCAAAATTACATCACTTTCCTTGCTTTGTTGAACAACACTATCATGAATCTAGCAAATAAATGATGTGCGTCAAATTGCATAATGTATTTAGTTCATAGCACAAATATTTGTGAGAATGTTTCTCACACTGGCGCAAGGGAGTTGCCTAGCAACACATGCCTTGGAGGAAGACAACATCTGCATAGCACAAAAAATCCCCATGATTTTTGAATCTGTTCGGAGCGAACAGCTAGCGTGACAGCTTAAATGGCTTTTTTTAAGTATCTAACAAAATAAATACATTGTGGCATTCGCTAATCATAAACTATTAACATAGAATAGACCTCTGTGAACAAAATTCAAACATACTCAACCTTTAACTTTGACTATATTTTTATACTTTGCTCAAACTTTTCTAATTACTTTTGAGTAAAATTGTAGTAGGGGAGAACTGGGACGAGGGTAACAATTTGAGTTTTTTCCCTAATTACTCGGAGATCAATAAAGCTAGAGAGACCATATTTTATGGCAAACAATTTAGGGTATATACAGTGCCTTCGAAAGTATTCAGACCCCTTGACTTTTCCCACATTTTGGTTACAGCCTTGTTCTAAAATGTATTTAATGTTTTTTTCACACACACACACAATACCCCATAATGACAAAACAACAGCAGTTCTGTAGACATTTTTGTAAATGTATATAAAAAAATGAAATATCATATTTACATAAGTATTCAGACCCTTTACTCAGTACTTTGTTGAAGCACCTTTGGAATCGATTAGAGCCTTGAGTCTTCTTGGGTATGACCCTATAAGCTTGGCACCTGTATTTGGGGAGTTTCTCCCCTTCTTCCTTGCAGATTCTCTCAAGCTCTGTCAGGTTGGATGGGGAGTGTCAATGCACAGCTATTTTCAAGTCTCTCTAGAGATGTTCGATCAGGTTCAAGTCCGGGCTCTGGCTGGGCCACTCAAGGACATTCGTAGACTTGTCCCGAAGCCACTCCTGTGTTGTCTTGGCTGTGTGCTTAGGGTTGTTGTCCTATTAGAAGGTGGACCTTCACCCCAGTCTGAGGTTCTGAGCGCTCTGGAGCAGGTTTTCATCAAGGATCTCTCTGTACTTTGCTCCTTTCATCTTTCCCTCAATCCTGACTAGTCTCCCAGTCCCTGCAGCTGAAACACATCCCCACAGCATGTTTCTCCCATCCCCATGCTTCAACGTAGGGTCCCAGGTTTCCTCCAGACGTGACGCTTGGCATTCAAGCCAAAGAGTTCAATCTTGGTTTCATAAGACCAGAGAATCTTGTTTCTCATGGTCTGGGATTCTTTAAGTGCCTTTTGGAAAACTCAAAGCGGGCTGTCATGTGCCTTTTACTGAGGAGTGACTACCGTCTGGCCACTCTACTATAAAATCCTGATTGGTGGAGTGCTGCAGAGATGGTTGTCCTTCTTTAACCAGTTGCGACGAGCAAACCCGTATCCGGGAGCGTAATCATAGCCTCAAATGCATTAGCATATTGCAACGGACATAAATACCCCTAGAAACCTTTCCTATTCATGAAAATCGCAAATTAAATGAAATAAATATATTCAAACACAAGCTTAGCCTTTTGTTAACAACACTGTCATCTCAGATTTTCAAAATATACGTTACAGCCAATGCTAGACAAGCCTTTGTGTAAGTTTATCATGGCATAATGCTATGCTAGGCTCTGCTGGCAGCAGGCAACATTTTCACGAAAATAAGAAAAGCAACCAAATTAAATCATTTACCTTTGAAGAACTTCGGATGCTTTCACTCAGGAGACTCCCAGTTAGATAGCAAATGTTCCTTTTTTCCTAAAATATTTTTTTTTTTTGTAGGCGAAAAAGCTCCTGTTTCTTCACCATGCTTGGCCTAGAAATCGACCGAAAAAATGCTACAACTATAACGGCAAACTTTTTTTCAAAATTAGCTACATAATATCGACAGAAACACGGCCAACGTTGTTTAGGATCCATACTCAAGGTGTTTTTAACAAATATATTCGACAATATATCCGTCGGGGCAGTTGGTTTCTCATAAGAAGCAATTGGAAAAATGGCTACCTCAGTATTTTATGAAAGGTTTTCTGCAGGAGACACCATGTGACCACATGCCATATATGGTCCCTTACAGCCATTCTTCAAGGGAAATGCCTAAAAAGACGTCACAATGCTGTAGACACCTTGGGGAAAACGTGGAAACGTAAGCACTTCCTGGTTGGATTTGTATCTGGGTTTTGCCTGTAACATCAGTTATGTGGCACTCACAGACAATATCTTTGCAGTTTTGGAAACGTCAGAGTGTCTTCTTTCCAAAGCTGTCAATTATATGCATAGTCGAGCATCTTTTCATGACAAAATATCTTGTTTAAAACGGGAACGTTTTTCATCCAAAAATTTAAATAGCGCCTCCTAAGTCCAACTGGTTAAGGTTCTCCTATCTCCACAGAGGAACTCTAGAGCTTGGTCAGTGTGACCATCGGGTTCTTGGTCACCTCCCTGACCAAGGCCCTTCTCCCCCGGGCGGTCAGCTCTTGGAAGAGTCTTGGTGATTACAAACTTCTTCCATTTAAGAATGATGGAGGCCACTGTGTTCTTGGGGACCTTTAATGCTGCAGACATTTTTTGGTACCCTACCCCAGTGTGCCTCGACACAATCCTGTCTCGGAGCTCTACGGACAATTAATTCAACCTCTTGGCTTGGTTTTTGCTCTGATATGCACTTTCAACTGTGGGACCTTATATAGACAGTTGTGTGCCTTTCCAAATCATGTCCAATCAATTGAATTTACCACAGGTGGACTCCAATCAAAACATCTCAAGGTTGATCAATGGGAACAGGATGCACCTGAGCTCGGTTTAGAGTCTTGTAGCAAAGGGTCTTAATAATTATGGCACGGCGTTCCCCGAGGGGAACACCCCCCCCCATTCAGCTGAAAAGGTGGTGTGGGGAATTCAAAACTATTCTTTAGAAATATTTAACTTTCACACATTAACAAGTCCAATACAGAAAATGAAAGATAAACATCTTGTTAATCCACCCATCATGTCCGATTTTTAAGATGTTTTACAGCGAAAACACAACATATATTTATGTTAGACCACCACCAAATCAAAAGAAAAACACAGCCATTTTTTCCAGCCAAAGATAGTCACAAAAGCCGAATTAGAGATAAAATGAATCACTAACCTTTTGATAATCTTCATCAGGTGACACTCATATCACATGTTACACAATGCATTTATGTTTTGTTCGATAATATGCATATTTATATCCACAAATCTCGGTTTACATTGACGCCATGTTCAGAAATGCCTCCAAAATATCCGGAGGAATTATAGAAAGCTACGCCAGGTAACAGAAATACTCATCATAAACTTTGAAGAAAGATACATGTTCTACATATAATTAAAGATACACTGGTTCTTAATGCAACCGCTCTGTCAGATTTTTTAAAAACGTTACGAAAAAGCGTACCATGCAATAATCTGAGACAGCGCTCAGACGTAAATATATTTCTCCGCCATGTTGGAGTCAACAAAAATACGAAATTACATCATAAATATTCCCCAACCTTTGATGATCTTTCATCAGAATGCAGTGCAAGGAGTCCTAGTTCCACAATAAATCGTTGTTTTGTTCCATAATGTCGAATACTAGTGTCCAATTAGCTGCATTTGCTAGCACTTTCAGCTCACGTGCCCAAAAGCTGACGCTGGTCCAGGAGAACTCGGACGAAAACTTCAAAAATATATATTCCAGGTCGAATAAACTGGTCAAACTAAGTAGAGAATCAATCTTCAGGATGTTATTTTCATATATATCCAATAACGTTCCAACCGGAGCATTCATTTTCATCTGCAGCCAAATGGAACGATGGTGACATCCACAAACAAATGCGCCACAGGGAAATTGCATTCTGCCAGGACAGTGACTCATTCCCCTCCCATTCGGTCAAAGTTCACACCAGAGGCTCCATTCCACGTTCTACTGAATGAGGACATCTAGTGGAAGGTGTAGAAAGTGCTAACAGATCCATATCTTATTTGGAAGGGAAGGGGCGATGACTTCAAATTTGACCCATATTCAGAATTTCGCTTCCTGTTTGGAAGATTGCCTGCCCTATGAGTTATGTTATACTCACAGACATAATTCAAACAGTTTTAGAAACTTCGGAGTGTTTTCTATCCAATAGTAATAATAATATGCATATATTAGCAATCTAAGACAGAGTAGGATGCAGTTCACTATGGGCACGCAATTCATCCAAAGTGAAAATACTGCCCCCTATCCCCAACAAGTTTTAATACTTATGTTAGTAAGGCATTTATCTTTATTGTTTATAAATTTGCTAAAACTTCTAAAACCTGTTATCGCTTTGTCGTTAGGGGATATTGTGTGTAGATTGCTGAGGATTTAGATTTATTTAATGCATTTTAGAATAAGGCTGTAAAGTAACAAAATGTGGAAAAAGTCAAGGGGTCTGAATGCTTTCTGAAGGCACTGTATTTCAGTCTTCTGTAATTTATACAGAGTGCAGTATTGTTGCAAACTCAAAATGTAATAAGTTTCATCTCTATATCTTTTTTTAAGCCCATAACCGGTGTGAGGTGTATACTTTTGTTTCAAAGTAGATTTGTTTAAGACTACCAAGAAACACTGGAACCCTCAATTTTGCCCACTGTAGCAAAAGGTGAAATTAAGAGATTTAAGAAATGATTTGATCGTTTTAAAAGGTAGCATAGGCTTTTAATATCACCGTTGTTCAGTTTACGGTTATGGATTGGAATGTTTTTTTACTTGTTGAAATGAATTTATTGGAATGAAATTCATTGAAATTATTAATCTTGGTCTCAGCTTTTAAAATGCTGTTTCCTAATGATTTAATGATTCTGCACAACACATTTAAATTAAATAAACATGCATGCATACCAGTCATTTAGTTGAAATATGTCCTTGTGTAAATATGTGCAGATGAGTATGCAGATTATGAGCATTCAGCATCTATTGGCCCCTGATATTGAGATGTCATGGAAAATATACCACAACCAGAAACAGTCACAAACAGGAAAGAGAGGTGTGTGTCTGTGCGTGTGTGCGGCGGGTGTTTCGTGACCCAACTGGCAGGGCCCTGATGAGTTCACAAAAGCAGTAGTAGGGTTTCTGTTAAGACCTCATAGCCAACCTGTGAGTCTACTCGCCTGTCTTCAACTGTTGCTTTCATTCTCATCGTTGAAGTCAAACTCTAACCTGGCAAGAGTTCAAAAGAAGAGACAGTGAGTAGAAAATGATTCAAACATTTCTGACATAAGGAAGGCATTTGTAAAGTCTGTGTCGATGGTTATAGCAGTGGGCTAGCTGTCCATCACAAGGGCTGTCTGGGGTTCCTCTCTGTCTGGGGATCCAGGAGTCTGGGGTTCCTCTCTGTCTGGGGATCCAGGAGTCAGATGGTCTGTCATGTGGGTAAGTAGGGAGAGTCTCATTGACTTGACTTGGCACACTAACCCTTTTCTCTCCATTTGTTCTAAAGGTAAAAGGGGAGAGTCCGAGGGGGAAACCAACCTTTCTGATTGTTATTAGTTGTGTTAATGTGTTAGCTGGCAGGGTGTTTGTGTTTGGGTGGCTAATGCTGAAGTGATGCGGTGAGTGTCTGTGAGACGGTGTCCATAAAGTAAATGATTTATTTCTGAATGGTATGAAGGGTGGAAAGAGCCTGTATATGACACAGAGGATAGAGTATTTGATGTGTGTGTGTGTGTTGTTTCTGTGTTTTGTGTGTTGATGCAGGTATGTACTAGGCTATGTACGCATGTGTAAGTGTGATTTTCTATGTGACATTCTATGAGTTAATAAAACACAAACGGAACTTTCACTGCATCATGCTCAGGGTTTGGTACAGTGACTTGTGATGTTCACCCCAGTGAGTACATTTGGCTTGAACAGACAATAACACAAAGCCTCTCTAGCAACCTGTCCTTTCTCCTCCAATACCAAATGACTCTCTGATACAGACCCATAGTACTGTATCGGTCTGTCTGTCAGTAGCTTAGATGCTCCGGTATGAAAGCATGAAGGACTGTATATACCTACAGTATAACATTCATTGTAATTGTAAATGATTGTAGACAGGAAGTGTTTTCTCCCTTCTCTAACTGGACCAGATGCTCCAGGTCCCATGTCCAGTTGCACCACTGTATCTGGAGCTCCAGGGCAGGGTCCCATGTCCAGTTGCACCACTGTATCTGGAGCTGCGGTCTCCTGGACTGTCCACCCTGAGAATGGTGACTTTAGGCTCAATCTCAGGTTCGTCAGCCCATGAAACGCTGTCTCACATCGGCCTAGTATTGTGGAGAAAAGCAGAAAAACCAGCAACGCCTTTGCTGTTCTTACACCAGCCCAGACTGGTACAGACCAGTTCAGCCAGGATCAGACCAGATCCAGAACAAGATGATGGGACAGCAGCAGTAAGAATATAATTCATCAACATGTGTATGTAAATTCAGCAGAATATTAACTATTGTTGTAGTAAGCATCCACGTGTTATAACACAAGGCTTTAATGCTCCTACATACTGTACACTAATTATAAGTACGTTATGTTGAGACAAAACACAAATAAAGCAGAATGCATTGAACCAGAAATAGGCTAAAAATGAAGATGTTTCTTTTCATGTTTTACAGTAAGCCCATTTACCTAGAATTCTGTCTCTATCCTCTTTATTACGGTGAAGGTCTTTACGCTTTCCTTTTGGTTTTCACCGTCCATTTAGTGCAGAGGTCACAAGCCAAGTCATTTAACAGATGCTCTTATCGAGAGACATTTACAGTAGTGAGTGCATATGTTCATATCTGTTTGTACTTGTCCCCTGTGGGAATCAAACCCACAACCCCCGCCATTGCAAATGCCATGCTCTACCAACTGCTCACTTTTTGAGTTGCAAGCTGAGATCTACCGCTCAGATGTTTCTTTAAACACGACTACTAAAAGGTACAACATTAACCAATTAAAAACCGTTCTGTAGCGATGAGGTTTGTGCAGTGGGCTTTATCACTGAATATTGGCTTGAATTGCCCTGCCAATGTTGTTGTTCTCAGACCGTTTTGATGCTGATGCTCAGTCTGAGGGGAGGGAGAGCAGTCTGCCTGTCATCTGATGCGCAGTCTGAGGGGAGGGAGAGCAGTCTGCCTGTCATCTGATGCTCAGTCTGAGGGGAGGGAGAGCAGTCTGCCTGTCATCTGATGCTCAGTCTGAGGGGAGGGAGAGCAGTCTGCCTGTCATCTGATGCTCAGTCTGAGGGGAGGGAGAGCAGTCTGCCTCTCATCTGACTCCACCTTCCCGCTGCTCTCCCTCCCTCAGACTGAGGGGACACAGTCGTCCAGCTGAGATAAGGGGACAGAGTCATCCAGCTGATGACCAAACTCAAGTCACCTCATGCACCAATTCATATTGTTACTGACCAGAGAAAGTGAAATATTCCTTGATGCTAAAAAGACACAAGCTGCTAATAGCAACAACACAGGCGTTTCGGAACACTTTGCTATGCTCATTCATTGCAGCTGCAGTGCTGGTTGTCCCATGAGTGGAAGTAGGGAGAATGCACATTTTATGGCTTACAAAAAGATTGAACAAAGTGCCGAATAACAACATGAACTTAATCGTACAAAGACTATTTGCTGTATTTGTTGTCTCTCTCTCTAGTCATGGTTTAAAAAAAATAGAAGTCTTACAGTATCAACTTTGCATTAAGTTAATTTTTTATGGTCTATTGCGCGAGGAATCTTTGTGATCTGAGCTATCTGGTTGGCTAGAGGTAGGCCTATAGATGCACTTGATTTGCTTTCTGGGACTCCTGGGTAGGCGGAGTTCTACCTTCAGACACATGAAATGGTTCAAAATCTGATGACTTTGCCTTCCTGGCGTTAGGACTGCTGAATCAAGTGCACCTACTCCCAACAGAGAAAAATAATAGGAATGCAAAGCTTTATTGTTGGGTTTTTTACAGAAATGTTTGGTGATCGACTGGAAATGCCTTGGAGATCAACCAGTCGATCACAATTGACCGGTTGGTGGCCACTGATTTAGTGTATCCAGCCTCTACTCTACAGAATAGATGTACATTGTCCATTACACCTCTAGAGGGGGCCGTTATACCACTAATCTGAGTGAGTGACACTGAACAGGGGGCAACTGTGGTTGATTTAAAACAAAACGGGCACCAACAGTTCTGCTAAATGATACAATTAAATGAAGTATTTTATGTAAACAGATATATAAATAAATAGATGAATGCAGAAATAAATATTAAGTTGAAAAGAGTTGTTTTAAATTAATAATAAATACGTAGAAATGTACAGGTGAATCCACAAGGGGCAGCAGGTGCCTAGTGGTTAGAATGTAGAGGCGGCAGGTAGCCTAGTGGTTAGAGTGTAGAGGCAGCAGGTAGCCTAGTGGTTAGAGTGTAGAGGCAGCAGGTAGCCTAGTGATTAGAGTGTAGAGGCAGCAGGTAGCCTAGAGGTTAGAGTGTAGAGGCGGCAGGGTAGCCTAGTGGTTAGAGTGTAGAGGCGGCGGGTAGCCTAGTGGTTAGAGTGTAGAGGCGGCAGGTAGCCTAGTGGTTAGAATGTAGATGCGGCAGGTAGCCTAGTGGTTAGAGTGTAGAGGCGGCAGGTAGCCTAGGGGTTAGAGTGTAGAGGCGGCAGTTGGCCTAGTGATTAGAGTGTAGAGGCAGCAGGTAGCCTAGAGGTTAGAGTGTAGAGGCGGCAGGGTAGCCTAGTGGTTAGAGTGTAGAGGCGGCGGGTAGCCTAGTGGTTAGAGTGTAGAGGCGGCAGGTAGCCTAGTGGTTAGAATGTAGATGCGGCAGGTAGCCTAGTGGTTAGAGTGTAGAGGCGGCAGGTAGCCTAGGGGTTAGAGTGTAGAGGCGGCAGTTGGCCTAGTGATTAGAGTGTAGAGGCAGCAGGTAGCCTAGAGGTTAGAGTGTAGAGGCGGCAGGGTAGCCTAGTGGTTAGAGTGTAGAGGCGGCGGGTAGCCTAGTGGTTAGAGTGTAGAGGCGGCAGGTAGCCTAGTGGTTAGAATGTAGATGCGGCAGGTAGCCTAGTGGTTAGAGTGTAGAGGCGGCAGGTAGCCTAGGGGTTAGAGTGTAGAGGCGGCAGTTGGCCTAGTGGTTAGAGTGTAGAGGCGGCAGGTGCCTAGTGATTAGAGTGTAGAGGCGGCAGGTAGCCTAGTGGTTAGAGTGTAGAGGCGGCAGGTAGCCTAGTGGTTAGAGTGTAGAGGCGGCAGGTAGCCTAGTGGTTAGTGTAGAGGAGGCAGGTAGTCTAGTGGTTAGAGTGTAGAGGAGGCAGGTAGCCTAGTGGTTAGAATGTAGATGCGGCAGGTAGCCTAGTGGTTAGAATGTAGATGCGGCAGGTAGCCTAGTGGTTAGAGTGTAGAGGCAGCAGGTAGGCTAGTGGTTAGAGTGTAGAGGCGGCAGGTAGCCTAGTGGTTAGAGTGTAGAGGCGGCAGGTAGCCTAGTGGTTAGAGTGTAGAGGCGGCAGGTAGCCTAGTGGTTAGAGTGTAGAGGCGGCAGGTAGCCTAGTAGCCAAGATCTACTGTCTCTATGTTTTCTCCTAACAAAATTAATGTTTTCTCCTCATCAGGCAGTTCAAGAAACCCTGCAATTCTTTCTTTCATTTTCAGGAGAGAAATACCTCTGATTGAGTCATATTTGGAGCAGTGGAATAGGAAAAGCTGCTCATTCTCTACGTCAGCCGACCCACAGGGCTTACATAGACCTTTTTATACCACTTTCCTATCTCTCTCCCTCCCTCAGCCCTTTCTACATTTACCTCTTTCAATCTCTCTGATTACCACCCCTATTTTCCTGCCTCACTCCTGACCCTGGCAGCTCATGTTAATCTCTGATCTCACGTGTGTGTGTGTATCTGTGTGTGTGTCTCTGTGTGTGTGTCTCTGTGTGTGTGTCTCTGTGTGTGTCTCTCTGTGTGTGTGTGTCTCTGTGTGTCTGTGTGTGTGTGTGTGTGTCTCTCTCTGTGTGTCTCGGTGTGTGTGTGTGTGTGTCTGTTTGTGTGTGTGTGTCTCTGTGTGTGTGTGTCTCTGTGTGTCTCTGTGTGTGTGTGTGTGTGTGTGTGTGTGTGTCTCTGTGTGTGTGTCTCTCTGTGTGTGACTCTGTGTGTGACTCTGTGTGTGACTCTGTGTGTGACTCTGTGTGTGACTCTGTGTGTGACTCTGTGTGTGTGTGTTTGGTATTACTATCCTTGTGGGGACCAGAAGTTCTAATAATGATAGTAAAACAAGGACATTTCGCTGGTCCCCATAAGGAAAAAGGCTATGTTAGGCTTAGGGGTTAGGTTTAGGGTTAGGCTTACAGTTACGGTTAGAATTAGGGTTAGGTTAGGAGTTAGGGTTAGGCATTAGGGTTATGGGTTTGGGGTTAAATTTAGGGATATGGGTTAGGTTTAGAATTAGGGTTATAATTAAGGTTATGGCTAAGTTGAGGGGTTAGGGTTAGGGGGTTGGGGTTAATGTGAGGGTTAAGGTTAGGGTTATGGTTAGGTTAAGGGTTAGGGCTAGCTTTAGGAATTAGGGAAAATAGGATTTTGAAAGGAATAAATATTTTGGTCCCCACAATGATAGTAAAACAGAACAGTGTGTGCTTGTGGTTGTGTGAATCCCCTAAAGTACTCAGGGATTTTAGGTTGTGCTTTCCTAACAATGGTGTTTTAACACTGATGGTTCTTTGGGAAAATGCACACATGCACGTACACAAATACTGAGAAGTCAGACTGAGTGTGTGTGTGTGTGTGTGTGTGTATGTGTGTGTGTCAGTGTGTCAGTGTGTCATTGTGTCTAGGTGTGTGTGCGGTGGGGGTTTCACAAAATTAAATAATTTAAGAAAGCAGCAGACAGACACAAACACACAGTGATTAAACAGACTTAAACAGAACTATACACAAAGAATTGTGAGAGAGAGAGAGAGGGATGGAAGAGGGGAGGAAACACAGAGGGAATAAGAGTCGCAGAGAATTGGAGGTTAACTAACCCTAATCAACACAGTCTCGATGAGCAGCCAGAGTCAGAGTTCGAGCGCGATTGAAAAGTGAGGCTTGAGGAGGGAGGTGGAGCAGAGAGAAGGGGGAGTCAGAGAGAGGGAACCAGGGTTAAGGTTTGGGATAGGTGTAACCGGTGTGGAATGGAGGGAGGTGGAGCAGAGAGAGGGAACCAGGGTTAAGGATAGCTGTAACCGGTGTGAAATGGAGGGAGGTGGAGCAGAGAGAGGGAACCAGGGTTAAGGATAGGTGTAACCGGTGTGAAATGGAGGGAGGTGGAGCAGAGAGAGGGAACCAGGGTTAAGGATAGCTGTAACCGGTGTGAAATGGAGGGAGGTGGAGCAGAGAGAGGGTACCAGGGTTAAGGATAGGTGTAACCGGTGTGAAATGGAGGGAGGTGGAGCAGAGAGAGGCAACCAGGGTTAAGGATAGGTGTAACCGGTGTGGAATGGAGAGAGGTGGAGCAGAGAGAGGGAACCAGGGTTAAGGTTTGGGATAGCTGTAACTGGTGTGGAATGGAGGGAGGTGGAGCAGAGAGAGGGTACCAGGGTTAAGGTTTGGGATAGGTGTAACCAGTGTGGAATGGAGGGAGGTGGAGCAGAGAGAGGGAACCAGGGTTAAGGATAGCTGTAACCAGTGTGGAATGGATGGAGGTGGAGCAGAGAGAAGGGGGAGTCAGAGAGAGGGTACCAGGGTTAAGGTTTGGGATATGTGTTACCGGTGTGATATGGCTAGCTTGTTGGCGGAGTGCGAGCTAATAATGTTTCAATCGGTCACTTACTCTGAGACCATGAAGTAGTTGTTTCTCTGCAAGGACCACGGCTTTTGTGGAGCGATTGGTAACAATGCTTTGTGGGAAAATGTTGTCGATGTGTGCAAAGGGTCCCTGGTTTGAGCCCAGGTAGGGGCGAGGAGAAGGATGATAGCAAGACTGTTACATAGGCTTAGAAATGTATATAAAAAACACATTTCTCTCACTGGATTCAAACACGTAACCGTAAGCAGGAGCCTCTGATTCCAAAGGTTGCATGTTTGAATCCAGCGATAAAAAGTTGTTTTTGATATTTTTGTTTGAAACCTATCCCAGACCTTAACCCTTACCTTAACCATTTTAATTTTATTACCTTTATTTAACTAGGCAAGTCAGTTAAGAACAAATTCTTATTTTCAATGACGGCCTAGGAACAGTGGGTTAACTGCCTGTTCAGAGTTAATGCATAACCTTAGGAATTCTGAGTTAATGCCTAAATTTAACCTAACCTTAAATATCTGCATTAAGAACATGCAACCTTTTGAAGCAGAGTCAGATGCCCATCCATCATCCCCAACGCCCTAGCAAAACTAAGCAAAATTGGAGGACTCTTACACTTCAGTATTGTGATGCAAAAATTCTAGCAAAATGCATAGCTCATAGAATTAAGAAGGTCAGATATTATTCAGCCTAATCAGACAGGTTTTTTACATGGACGTATCGGAGATAATATAAAACAAGTACTGGAAGAACATTCTGAAAAATCTGGGAAACCAGGCCTGGTATTCATAACTGACTTTGAAAAGGCTTTTGATAAAGAAAAAAGAGAAACGTCCCTTTTTCAGGACCCTGTCTTTCAAAGATAATTCGTAAAAATCCAAACAGATCTTCATTGTAAAGGGTTTAAACACTGTTTCCCATGCTTGTTCAGGAATGCACAATCCCTCCATCAGTGCTCAGACTGTCCGCAATAGGCTGAGAGAGGCTGGACTGGGGGCTTGTAGGCCTGTTGCAAGGAAGGTCCTCACCAGACATCACCGACAACATTGTCGTCTTTGGGCACAAACACACTGTCGCTGGACCAGACAGGACTGGTAAAAAGTGCTCTTCACTGACGAGTCGTGGTTTTGTCTCACCAGGGGTGA
The DNA here is from genome assembly GCF_002021735.2 of Oncorhynchus kisutch. NCBI lineage: Eukaryota > Metazoa > Chordata > Actinopteri > Salmoniformes > Salmonidae > Oncorhynchus > Oncorhynchus kisutch. The sequence continues at coordinate 1,680,052 of NC_034200.2, forward strand.
TGGTTGGAATGAGCATTACACAGAGGCCTGTACTCTGGAGCGAGATCGATTTGGAGGTGGAGGATCCGTCATGGTCTGGGGCGGTGTGTCACAGCATCATCGGACTGAGCTTGTTGTCATTGCAGGTAATCTCAATGCTGTGCGTTATAGGGAAGACATCCTCCTCCCTCATGTGGTACCCTTCCTGCAGGCTCATCCTGACATGACCCTCCAGCATGACAATGCCATCAGCCATACTGCTCGTTCTGTGCGTGATTTCCTGCAAGACAAGAATGTCAGTGTTCTGCCATGGCCAGCGAAGAGACCGGATTCCCCCCAGAAATGTCCAGAAACTTGCAGGTGCCTTGATGGAAGAGTCTCACATTTCACAGCAAGAACTGGCAAATCTGGTGCAGTCCATGAGGAGGAGTTACACTGCAGAAATTCTGATTTTGAATAATCGAATTGATTGCGCAGTCGTATAGCCTCGGCACCTACATAGAGCTGAGTGACTCAGTCATATAGTCGGCACTTACATAGAGCTGAGTGACTCAGTCATGTAGTCGGCACTTACATAGAGCTGAGTGACTCAGTCATGTAGTCGGCACTTACATAGAGCGGAGTGACTCAGTCATGTAGTTGGCACTTACATAGAGCTGAGTGACTCAGTCATGTAGCCGGCACCTACATAGAGCTGAGTGACTCAGTCATGTAGCCGGCACTTACATAGAGCGGAGTGACTCAGTCATATAGTCGGCACTTACATAGAGCTGAGTGACTCAGTCATGTAGCCGGCACCTACATAGAGCTGAGTGACTCAGTCATGTAGCCGGCACTTACATAGAGCTGAGTGACTCAGTCATGTAGCCGGCACTTACATAGAGCTGAGTGACTCAGTCATGTAGCCGGCACTTACATAGAGCTGAGTGACTCAGTCATGTAGCCGGCACTTACATAGAGCTGAGTGACTCAGTCATATAGTCGGCACTTACATAGAGCGGAGTGACTCAGTCATATAGTCGGCACTTACATAGAGCTGAGTGACTCAGTCATGTAGCCGGCACCTACATAGAGCTGAGTGACTCAGTCATGTAGCCGGCACTTACATAGAGCTGAGTGACTCAGTCATGTAGCCGGCACTTACATAGAGCTGAGTGACTCAGTCATGTAGCCGGCACTTACATAGAGCTGAGTGACTCAGTCATGTAGCCGGCACTTACATAGAGCTGAGTGACTCAGTCATGTAGCCGGCACTTACATAGAGCTGAGTGACTCAGTCATGTAGCCGGCACTTACATAGAGCTGAGTGACTCAGTCATATAGTCGGCACTTACATTGTTTTATTTTTTTATTTCACCTTTATTTAACCAGGTAGGCTAGTTGAGAACAAGTTCTCATTTGCAACTGCGACCTGGCCAAGATAAAGCATAGCAGTGTGAGCAGACAACAAAGAGTTACACATGGAGTAAACAATTAACAAGTCAATAACACAATAGGAAGAAAAAAAAGGGGAGTCTATATACATTGTGTGCAAAAGGCATGAGGTAGGCGAATAATTACAATTTTGCAGATTAACACTGGAGTGATACATGATCAGATGGTTATGTACAGGTAGAGATATTGGTGTGCAAAAGAGCAGAAAAGTAAATAAATAAAAACAGTATGGGGATGAGGTAGGTAAAAGTGGGTGGGCTATTTGCCAATAGACTATGTACAGCTGCAGCGATCGGTTAGCTGCTCAGATAGCAGATGTTTGAAGTTGGTGAGGGAGATAAAAGTCTCCAGCTTCAGCGATTTTTGCAATTCGTTCCAGTCACAGGCAGCAGAGAACTGGAACGAAAGGCGGCCAAATGAGGTGTTGGCTTTAGGGATGATCAGTGAGATACACCTGCTGGAGCGCGTGCTACGGATGGGTGTTGCCATCGTGACCAGTGAACTGAGATAAGGCGGAGCTTTACCTAGCATGGACTTGTAGATGACCTGGAGCCAGTGGGTCTGGCGACAAATATGTAGCGAGGGCCAGCCGACTAGAGCGTACAAGTCGCAGTGGTGGGTGGTATAAGGTGCTTTAGTGACAAAACGGATGGCACTGTGATAAACTGCATCCAGTTTGCTGAGTAGAGTGTTGGAAGCAATTTTGTAGATGACATCGCCGAAGTCGAGGATCGGTAGGATAGTCAGTTTTACTAGGGTAGGTTTGGGGGCGTGAGTGAATAGAAAGCCGACTCTTGATTTGATTTTTGATTAGAGATGTTTGATATGAGTCTGGAAGGAGAGTTTACAGTCTAGCCAGACACCTAGGTACTTATAGATGTCCACGTATTCAAGGTTGGAACCATCCAGGGTGGTGATGCTAGTCAGGCGTGCGGGTGCAGGCAGCGAACGGTTGAAAAGCATGCATTTGGTTTTACTAGCGTTTAAGAGCAGTTGGAGGCCACGGAAGGAGTGTTGTATGGCATTGAAGCTCGTTTGGAGGTTAGATAGCACAGTGTCCAAGGACGGGCCGGAAGTATATAGAATGGTGTCGTCTGCATAGATGTGGATCAGGGAGCAAGATCATTGATATATACAGATAAAAGAGTCGGCCCGAGGATTGAACCCTGTGGCACCCCCATAGAGACTTCCAGAGGACCGGACAGCATGCCCTCCGATTTGACACACTGAACTCTGTCTGCAAAGTAATTGGTGAACCAGGCAAGGCAGTCATCCGAAAAACTGAGACTACTGAGTCTGCCGATAAGAATATGGTGATTGACCGAGTCGAAAGCCTTGGCAAGGTCGATGAAGACGGCTGCACAGTACTGTCTTTTATCGATGGCGGTTATGATATCGTTTAGTACCTTGAGCGTGGCTGAGGTGCACCCGTGACCGGCTCGGAAACCAGATTGCACAGCAGAGAAGGTACGGTGGGATTCGAGATGGTCAGTGACCTGTTTGTTGACTTGGCTTTTGAAGACCTTAGATAGGCAGGGCAGGATGGATATAGGTCTGTAACAGTTTGGGTCCAGGGTGTCTCCCCCTTTGAAGAGGGGGATGACTGCGGCAGCTTTCCAGTCCTTGGGGATCTCAGACGATATGAAAGAGAGGTTGAACAGGCTGGTAATAGGGGTTGCGACAATGGCGGCGGATAGTTTCAGAAATAGAGGGTCCAGATTGTCAAGCCCAGAAATGTATTCTCAGGATATATGGTTTCCAGTTTGCATAAAGCCCAGTGAAGTTCCTTGATGGCTGTCTTAGTATCCACTTGCAGGGGGATATACGCGGCTGTGAAGATAACCAAGGAGACTTCTTTTGGGAGATAATACGGTCTGCACTTGATTGTGAGGAATTCTAGTTCAGGTGAACAAAATGACTTTTGTATGTTGTTACAATTACACCATGAGTCGTTAATCCTGAAACATAAACCCCCGCCCTTCTTCTCACCGGAGAGATGTTTATTCCTGTTGGCGCGACGCACTGAAAATCCCGTTGGCTGTACTGACTCCGACAGCATGTCCCCAGTTAGCCATGTTTCCGTGAAACAGAGTATGTTACAATCCCGGATATCTCTTTGGAAAGCAACTCTTGCCCTGATTTTGTCGACTTTGTTAACTAGGGACTGGAAATTAGCGGATGTGGTGGGTGGTGTGTGCGCAATCGAAGCCTCACTAGAAGACCGCTCCGGCACCCTCTCCCCCGACGGGATTGTTTTGGATCGGCCTCTGGAATCAGTTCCAGTTCCCTGGGAGGTGCAGACAAGGATTTTGCTTTGGGAAAGTCATATTCCTGATCGTAGTGCTGGTTGTGCTGGTAAGTTGACATCTCTCTGATATCCAATAGTTCTTCCCAGCTGTATGTAATAACACTTAAGGTTTTCTGGGCTAACAACAATGTAAGAAATAATACATAAAAAAATGAAATACTGCACAGTTTCATAAGGACCAGAAGCGAAGCTGCCATCTCTATTGGCGCCATCTTACAATCAGGGAGTGGAAATGTTAGGATTATTCTGCTCTTACTGTAGTACTGTAGCCTACTCCCAACAGGTCACGATGTACAGCGCCATTTTGGGCTATTAACATGACAATAGACTCTTGCCATGAAGGAGAGTAGGGGGAGAATTGTATAGTCAAATGTATTTCTTAGTTAGGTTGGCTGTATCACAACTGACCGTGATTGGGAGACCTTAGGGCAGCACACAATTGGCCCAGCGTCATCCAGGTTTGGCCTGTGTAGGCCGACATTGTAAATAAGAATTTGTTCTTAACTGACAGTCGCACACTGGGCCAGTGCAAACAAAGCTACTGGCCCAAATAAAATACGATCTGATGCAACAACCAGCAGCTTCGGGAATCCATTTGTTTTTTAATCAATTATATAGCCTAGATAAAAAATAGCATTATTACAATATTCTTTTCACTGGCCCAAGCTGACTACTTGGGAACAATTGACTGGCCTGGAGTGTTTTCAGAACCTCCCCAGGACAGCCTTGTTAACCTCATCACCAAACGTGCAATTGGAACACATGAGTGATGGTTGCTGACCCTGACCACACAACGTGCCATTGGAACACAGGAGGGATGGTTGCTGACCCAGACCACACAACGTGCCATTGGAACACAGAAGGGATTGTTGCTGACTCTGACCACACAACGTGCCATTGGAACACAGGAGTGATGGTTGCTGACCCTGACCACACAATGTGCCATTGGAACACTGGAGGGATGGTTGCTGACCCTGACCACACAACGTGCCATTGGAACACAGGAGTGATGGTTGCTGACTCTGACCACACAACGTGCCATTGGAACACTGGAGGGATGGTTGCTGACCCTGACCACACAAACGTGCCATTGGAACACAGGAGTGATGGTTGCTGACCCTGACCACACAACGTGCCATTGGAACACAGGAGGGATGTTTGCTGACTCTGACCACACAACGTGCCATTGGAACACTGGAGGGATGGTTGCTGACCCTGACCACACAACGTGCCATTGGAACACAGGAGTGATGGTTGCTGACCCTGACCACACAACGTGCCATTGGAACACAGGAGGGATGTTTGCTGACTCTGACCACACAACGTGCCATTGGAACACTGGAGGGATGGTTGCTGACCCTGACCACACAACGTGCCATTGGAACACAGGAGGGATGTTTGCTGACTCTGACCACACAACGTGCCATTGGAACACAGGAGTGATGGTTGCTGACCCTGACCACACAACGTGCCATTGGAACACTGGAGGGATGGTTGCTGACCCTGACCACACAACGTGCCATTGGAACACTGGAGGGATGGTTGCTGACTCTGACCACACAACGTGCCATTGGAACACTGGAGGGATGGTTGCTGACCCTGACCACACAACATGCCATTGGAACACAGGAGTGATGGTTGCTGACCCTGACCACACAACGTGCCATTGGAACACAGGAGGGATGTTTGCTGACTCTGAACACACAACGTGCCATTGGAACACAGGAGTGATGGTTGCTGACCCTGACCACACAACGTGCCATTGGAACACTGGAGGGATGGTTGCTGACCCTGACCACACAACGTGCCATTGGAACACTGGAGGGATGGTTGCTGACTCTGACCACACAACATGCCATTGGAACACTGGAGGGATGGTTGCTGACCCTGACCACACAACATGCCATTGGAACACAGGAGTGATGGTTGCTGACTCTGACCACACAACGTGCCATTGGAACACAGGAGTGATGGTTGCTGACTCTGACCACACAACGTGCTATTGGAACACAGGAGTGATGGTTGCTGACCCTGACCACACAACGTGCCATTGGAACACTGGAGGGATGGTTGCTGACCCTGACCACACAACGTGCCATTGGAACACTGGAGGGATGGTTGCTGACCCTGACCACACAACGTGCCATTGGAACACTGGAGGGATGGTTGCTGACCCTGACCACACAACGTGCCATTGGAACACTGGAGGGATGTTTGCTGACTTTGACCACACAACGTGCCATTGGAACACTGGAGGGATGGTTGCTGACTCTGACCACACAACGTGCCATTGGAACACAGGAGTGATGGTTGCTGACTCTGACCACACAACGTGCCATTGGAACACAGGAGTGATGGTTGCTGACCCTGACCACACAACGTGCCATTGGAACACAGGAGTGATGGTTATTGATAATGGGCCTCTGTACGCCTATGTAGATATTCCATTAATTATCAGCTGTTTCCAGCTACAATAGTCATTGCAACATTGAGATTGTCTACACTGTATTTCTGATCAATTTGATGTTATTTTAATGGGCAAAAAATGTGCCCATTTCTATGAAAGGACATTTCTATGTGACCCCAAACCTTTGAACGGTAGTGTATATATAGAAGCTACAATCTATCTGCAATATTAAAGCTGATCTATAATAATAATAATAATAATAATGATAATAACAATAAAACCTACTTGAAGCGCTCACTGTAGCCGCTAGTGGCCAGTTTCCACTTCATCTCCCAACTAACTCAGACATGACTGGATGTCGAATACTGTCTTGCATCACAGGTGACCTGCATGTGCAAAAGGCCATTCTGAAGGACTCCCATTAAAACACAAGCACATACAGTTTTTGTTTTTCATTTTGTAAACTAGTCTTTCTGTCTTCTCAGCAACCTCCTTGTTGATGCATGATGGGAAAGCTCTTAGACACTCCCTCCCCAGCTCCCTCCCCAGGTCACTCCCTCCCCCTATCCTCTCCTGTCCTCCTCTCCTCGACCCCCCCCTCCTCTGCCTCTCATCTTCGCCTGACCAGTTCCTCTAATTTGGTTTCTAATTTTCTCTGTACCTCATCCCCTCTCCTTTCAGCTGGCTGTGTGGGAGTAGGCCTATAGTCTAGCCCAGCCCTGTGTGTATGTGTGTGTTTAACTATCCTTGTGGGTACCAGAAGTCCTTACAAGGACTGTAAAACATGGAATATTCGGACAAGTGGGGACATTTCGCCGGTTCCCTAAATTTTGTATTTTATTTGAGGGTTAGGTTTAGGGTTAGGAGTTAGGGTACATAGGATTTTGAATGGGAATCAATTGTTTGGTCCCCACAAGGATAGCAAAACAAGCATGCATGTGTGCATGTGAGTGTGTGCGGTCTGGAGATGGGTTTGGGAGGTGTGTGTGTGGGGGCTCTGGTTCAGCCCTCTGTGGCTGGAGTCTTTGCTCGTAGGGGGCAGTGTGTGTGTAGGGGCAGTGAGGCCATCTGGACATAGAGGCTGGGGAAGGAAGAGAAAGGGAGAGAGAGAGACAGTATATAACATATGCTGTATAATATGCCATCAACAGTATACATTATGGCACATACACATATTGTATGTTTTGATTTCTTCAGGGACAAGGCCAACTGTCCTTGGTTGCTTACACCCCTCTTTGACACCCCCTTCTCTTTGCTCCACTTCCCTCCTCAAGCCTGCCCCCCACACCTCTCCTGGCTTCGGTAAGCAGGGGTTAGCTCATGACTCTCCACTCTCTTCCCCCTCTCTCCCTCCCTCTCTCCATCTTCCTGTCTCTCTCCATCTTCCCCTTTTTCACCCTCCCTCACTCCATATCCCTCCCTCTCTCCATTTTCTCTTTCTTTCTTTATCCATCTCCCTCTCTCACCCTGTCTATCTCTCTGACCTCCAATTTACCGTCAATTCTCTGTGACTCTTCCTCCCTTTCAGGATTTCTTCCTGCTCTTCTATCCATTTCACTCTCTCTCTCTCTCTCTCTCTCTCTCTCTCTCTCTCTCTCTCTCTCTCACTCTGTCTCTCTCTCTGTCTCTGTCTCTGTCTCTCTCTCTATCTCTCTCTCTATCTCTCTGTCTCTCTCTCTCTCTCTGTCTCTCTCTCTCTCTATCTCTCTCTGTCTCTCTCTCTCTGTCTTTCTCTTTCTCTGTCTCTCTCTTTCTCTGTCTCTCTCTCTCTCTCTCTCTCTATCTCTGCTCTGTCTCTATCTCTCTCCTCTCTCTTTCTCTTTCTCTCTCTGGTCATTTTCTTCTTTCTTTGTTCAATGTCCCTGTCCTGTCCCTGTCCTGTCCTGTCCTGTCCTGTCTTGTCTCTGTCCCGTCCCTGTATCTGTCTCTCTCTATCTGTCTCTACTCTTATTATCGATCTCTCTCTCTATCGTCTCTCTCTCGCTGTGATGTGTATTCTCTCTCTCTGTTCTCTCTATCTATCTGTCTCTCTCTGTATCTCTCTGTTCTCTCTCTCTCATATCTCTATCTTCTATCTCTCTATCTTCCTTGTCTTCTCTATCTCTCTCTCTCTCATCTCTATCTCTCTCTCTCTTGCTCTCTCTCTCTCTGTCTCTCTCTCTATATCTCTCTCTCTCTCTCTCTCTCTCTATATCTCTCTTCTCTTTCGCTATCTCCTCTCTCTCTCCTCTGTCTCTCTCTCGTCTCTCTCTCTCTGTCCTCTCTCTCTCGCTGTCTCTCTCTCCTCTCCTCTCTCTGTCTCTCTCGCTCGCTGTCTCTCTCTCTCTCTCGCTCTCTCTCTTCTGCTCTCTCTGTCACTCTCTCTCTCTCTCTCTCTCCTCTCTCTCTCTCTCCTCCTCTCTGTCTCTCTCGCTCTCTGTCCTCTCTCTTCTCTCTCTCTCTCTCTCTCTCTCTCTCTCCTCTCTCTCTCTCTCTCTCTCTGTCTCTCTCTCTCTCTCTCTCTCTCTCTGTCTCTCTCTCTCTCTCTCTCTCTCTCCTCTCTCTCTCTCTCTCTCTCTGTCTCCTCTCTCATCTGTCTCTCTCTCTCTCTCTCTCTCTGCTCTCTCTCTCTCCTCTCTCTCTCTTCCTCTCTCTCCTCTCTCTCTTCTCTCTCTCTCTCTCTCTCTCTCTCTCTCTCGCTCCTCTCTCTCTCTCTCTCTCTCTCTCTCTCGCTGTCTCTCTGTCTCCTCTCTCTCTTCTCTCTCCTCTCTCTGTCTCTCTCTCTCTCTCTCTCTGTCTCTCTCTCTCGCTGTCTCTCTCTCTCTCTCTCTCTCTCTCTCTCTCTCTCTCTCTCTCTCTCTCTCTCTCTCTCTCTCTCTCTCTCCCTCCCCCAGTGTATAGTTCTGTTTAAGTCTGTTTAATCACTGTGGTGTTTGTGTCTATCTATCTGCTGCTTTCTTAAATGACCCCCACAAAAGCACCGCACGGAGACATGCGTGAATGCACACACACACACACACACACACACACACACACACACACACACACACACACACACACACACACACACACACACATACACACACACACACACACACACACACACACACACCACACACACACACACACACACACACACACACACAGGGCTGGGCTAGACTATAGGCCTACTCCCACACAGCCAGCTGAAAGGAGAGGGGATGAGGTACAGAGAAAATTAGAAACCAAATTAGAGGAACTGGTCAGCCGAAGAGGACCGTCAGAGGAGGGGGGGTGGAGGAGAGGAGGACAGGAGAGGATAGGGGGAGGAGGGCAAGGACAAACAGAGCCAGTGACCTGGGGGCTTTCCCAGTGTTCATCAACAAGGAGGTTGCTGAAAGGACAGAAATACTAGTTTTAAAAAAAGAGAGACTGTGTGTGTTTAGTACAGGCAGTATTCAACTTCTGACATTGGGAGACATGGAAACTGGCCACTAGGGGCAACAGTGAGCGCTGTTACCTTCAGGTAGGTTTTGGTTTTGTTAAAACATGGTGGATGTGTGTAAGCGTCTGCCTTTAAAAGGTTTCATTTTCAAATCCAGCAATACAAATTCGTTTTTTATATTCGCACTGCTAGAGGCGTCACTACAGACCCTGGTTCAATTCCCTTTTTTGATTCCAGGCTGTATCACCTAGATTGGGAGTCCCATAGGGCGGTGCACAAGTGGCCTCGCATCGTCCAGGTCCGGGTCAGGGTTTGGCCGGGTAGGCTGTCATTGTAAATAAGAATTGGCTCTTAACTGACTTTCCTAGTAAAATAAAAAAAAGTGAATGCCTTAAGAATTCAGAGTTAATACTTAACCTTAAAAAAATGTGGAGTTCGTGCGTAATCTTAAACACTTGTTATGTTTGGAACAACTATGAAATGTTACGTTTGAGAAACATGGATGAACGTCTAATTCTGACGTGAGACTGTGAGAGCTAGTAGCTTTAGTAAGTCATTATCAGCTCCCTCACTCACATGGATGAACGTCTAATTCTGACGTGAGACTGTGAGAGCTAGTAGCTTTAGTAAGTCATTATCAGCTCCCTCACTCACATGGATGAACGTCTAATTCTGACGTCAGACTGTGAGAGCTAGTAGCTTTAGTAAGTCATTATCAGCTCCCTCACTCACATGGATGAACGTCTAATTCTGACGTCAGACTGTGAGAGCTAGTAGCTTTAGTAAGTCATTATCAGCTCCCTCACTCACATGGATGAACGTCTAATTCTGACGTCAGACTGTGAGAGCTAGTAGCTTTAGTAAGTCATTATCAGCTCCCTCACTCACATATTGTACACGCTTATCTTCATGAAAAAGACTGCCGGTCTCACGGTAATGGACCTTAAAATCAACACGTTTAGCATCTCCTGGATTCCATACAAGCCGCTGGAACGTCTACATTTATAACCAGTTGTCTAATAAATCTAATTTAATTTAATATAGACCATCACAATACATCCATCATTTATTTTAGGCAGGTCGACAGAACTATTTTGAAGAAAATGTATTTCAGAAGAACAGAATATGAGTTTGCCTACTCTGTTATCTGGCATTGATGTAAGCTTTTTACTTTAGTAGATAAGATGTGCATATAAGTCACGTACTTTATACTAGATGGTTTTATAGTAGGAAGAATATAATCTAACTTAGCTAAATATTATAGAAAGGATATGTTTCCCATTCTGGAGTGAGTGTGCATATGAAGTGGCTATGTTAAAACAAATATTTAAAAGTGTCAAAGTAATTATTTGAAACAGGTCCTATATATAGTGTTATTTGGCTACGTTAGTTGTGAATGATACAAACCTTAAACTGTCTTAGAAACCAAAACATAGATGGGCTTCATGATGCAAATATAGGCTATATGATTTGAGAAAGTCGCAAAAAAAGCTTGTGCTCTGTTCCTTGCCTCAGGCTGCACCCACTGTTTCCTCATTAAGTCATCATACAATACATGACCAAAAGTATAAGGACACCTGCTCGCCTAATATCTCATTCCAAAATCATGGGCATAAATATGGTGTTGGTCCCCCCTGCTATAACAGCCTCCAGTCTTCTGGGAAGACTTTCCCATTTCTGTGGGGACTTGCTTCCATTCAGCCACAAATGCATTAGTGAGGCGATTCGGCCTTGCTTGCAGTTGGCGTTCCAATTCATCCCAAAGATTTTCAATGGGGTTGAGGTCAGGGCTCTGTGCAGGCCAGTCAAGTTCTTCCACCTCAAACTCGACAAACCATTTCTGTATGGGCCTCGCTTTGTCCATGGGGGCATTGTCATGCTGAAACAGGAAAGGGCCTTCCCCAAAGTGTTTCCACACATTTGGAAGTACAGGATTTTCTAGAATGTCATTGCATGCTGTAGCATTAAGATTTCCCTTCCCTGGAACGAAGGAGCCCACAGTAACCGGACCATGAAAAACAGCCTCAGACCATTATTCCTTCTCCACCAAACCTTACAGTTGGCATTTGGCACCTGCCAAACCCATATTGGTCCATGGACTGCCAAACCCATATTGGTCCATTGGACTGCCAAACCCATATTGGTCCATTGGACCGCCAAACCCATATTGGTCCATTGGACCGCCAAACCCATATTGGTCCATTGGACCGCCAAACCCATATTGGTCCATTGGACCGCCAAACCCATATTGGTCCATTGGACCGCCAAACCCATATTGGTCCATTGGACCGCCAAACCCATATTGGTCCATTGGACCGCCAAACCCATATTGGTCCATTGGACCGCCAACCCCATATTGGTCCATTGGACTGCCAAACCCGTATTGGTCCATTGGACTGCCAAACCCATATTGGTCCATTGGACCGCCAAACCCATATTGGTCCATTGGACCGCCAAACCCATATTGGTCCATTGGACCGCCAAACCCATATTGGTCCATTGGACCGCCAAACCCATATTGGTCCATTGGACCGCCAAACCCATATTGGTCCATTGGACCGCCAATCCATATTGGTCCATTGGTCCGCCAAAACACATATTGGTCCATTGGACCGCCAACCCCATATTGGTCCATTGGACCGCCAAACCCGTATTGGTCCATTGGACCGCCAAACCCGTATTGGTCCATTGGACCGCCAAACCCATATTGGTCCATTGGACCGCCAAACCCATATTGGTCCATTGGACCGCCAAACCCATATTGGTCCATTGGACCGCCAAACCCATATTGGTCCATTGGACCGCCAACCCCGTATTGGTCCATTGGACCGCCAAACCCGTATTGGTCCATTGGACCGCCAAACCCATATTGGTCCATTGGACCGCCAAACCCATATTGGTCCATTGGACTGCCAAACCCATATTGGTCCATTGGACTGCCAAACCCATATTGGTCCATTGGACCGCCAACCCATATTGGTCCATTGGACCGCCAAATCCATATTGGTCCATTGGACCTCCAAAAACACATATTGGTCCATTGGACCGCCAACCCCATATTGGTCCATTGGACCGCCAAACCCATATTGGTCCATTGGACCGCCAAACCCATATTGGTCCATTGGACCGCCAAACCCATATTGGTTCATTGGACCGCCAAACCCATATTGGTCCATTGGACCGCCAACCCCATATTGGTCCATTGGACCGCCAACCCCATATTGGTCCATTGGACCGCCAAACCCATATTGGTCCATTGGACCACCAAACCCATATTGACCGGGGCAGCTCTAACAGTTGACCGGGGCAGCTCTAACAGTTGACCGGGGCAGCTCTAGCAGTTGACCGGGGCAGCTCTAGCAGTTGACCGGGGCAGCTCTAGCAGTGCAGAAATGTGACGAACTGACATTCCATGGCGGTGACATTCCATGGCGGTTCACATTATAAGTCACTGAGCTCTTCAGTAAGGCCAATGCTTATCTATGGAGATTGCAAGGCTGTGTGCTCTATTGTATACACCTGTCAGCAACGGGTTTGGCTGAAATAGCCAAATTCACTCATTTGAAGGGGTGTCCACATACTTTTGTATATCTAGTTTATATTTACCCATCAGACTATTCTCAGCGTAATCTTCATTAATATGTCAAATTAGTTTTGATTTAGAGTGGCCCATTATCAAATGGGCAGGATCAGCAGCAGGGGAAAAAATATATTGAATGGAGGCCGCTTTCCACTGGGTTCATTTTTCAATCATGATAGGTAGGCTACTCCAGTTATTTTACTCCATGTATCAGCCACTGTTTGAGGAGCATGCAGCCTCTCAATGCGCCACTGGTGATATTCCGCCCACACTCTGTATGCCATGGGCTCACCAATTCTGTTCCTGCACTTACCCAGTGCTTCATTTGCGAAACCAAGTGAAATCCTAACGTGTGACACAGCGGTCTAAGGCACTGCATCTGAATGCAGAGGCATTACTACAGACCCAGGTTGATTTCCCGGGATGTGCCACGACCGGCCATGGCCGGGAGTCCAATAGGACGGTGCACAATTGGCCCAGCGTAGTCAAGGTTTTGGAAGGGTTAGGTCGGTGGGGCTTTAATTGTCTCTTCTCTCTCTAGCGAATCTTTGTGGCGGGCCTGGTGCCTTCAGGTTGACCCCATTTGAACGCTGTTTCCTCCGACACGTTGGTGCGGCTGCCTTCTGGGTTAAGCTGGTGGGTGTTAAGGAGCGTGGTTAGGCGGGTCATGTTTCGGTGGACGCCTCTCCAGAGCCTGTTGGGGAGTTGCAGTGATGAGACAAGATCGAAAAAGGGGGTCAAATACAAATGAGATATTCTGTAGCCCATTAAATATAACATTTCCCTATACTATGCTATTCAAAATCTAATTCAAATGTACTGTAAGCCGCCCTGCACAATCAATGAACCAACAGCATCACCAAGGCCTACACTTTCTCTCCCAGACTCATGGATAGAAAGTTTGGAACGTAGCTTAAGGTAACCAGGCCAACCAGTATGCATAATAATACATTACACACTCAACTGCCATTACTAGAATTAGTTTAATTTTGGAGAATGGGCTAAACCAACTATGTACCAAAGACATCTAAATCAATTTTTTTCTAATGTTTTTCTGCTGTGCGCAATAAGTAGTAGGCTATGTATTATAAACCCAGCCAAAAAAGGAAACGTGCTCTCACTGTCAACTGCGTTTATTTTCAGCAAATATAACATGTGTAAATATTTGTATGAACATAACAAGATTCATCAACTGAGACATAAACTGAACAAGTTCCACAGACAACAGAAATGGAATAATGTGTCCCTGAACAAAGGGGGGTCAAAATCAAAAGTAACCGTCAGTATCTGGTGTGGCCACCAGCTGCATTAAGCACTGCAGTACATATCCTCCTCATGGACTGCACCAGATTTGCCTGTGTTTGCCGTAAGATGTTACCCCACTCTTCCACTAAGGCACCTGCAAGTTCCCGGACATTTCTGAGGGGAATGGCCATAGCCCTCATCTTCCGATCCAACAGGTCCCAGATGTGCTCAATGGGATTGAGATCTGGGCTCTTCGCTGGCCATGGCAGAACACTGACATTTCTTGTCTTGCAGGAAATCACGCACAGAACGAGCAGTTTGGCTGGTGGCACTGTCATGCTGGAGAGTCATGTGAGGAGGAGCCTGGTACCACATAAGGGAAGAGGATGTCTTCCCTGTAACGCACAGCGTTGAGATTGCCTGTGTAATGACGTGGCCCTTTCTGGGTATAGATCATGGCATCCCACTCTCTCCTACATCCAGGTTCTGTTATCTCAGGTCGTAAATTCCTGGTGGAGACTCTCTCCCCCTGGCCATTCAGAAAGAGAGAAACAGAGAGAACAAACGATTTCACATGGCAAACACCTAAATCCCCAAAATGAGAATATGAAACAAAATGTCCACTTGTGAGAAGGTGGGAATGGTTCGTGGACTCTTAAGGGACAGATATGCCGAGTGTTTTTCATTTGGTGACCTCAGAGAGGACAGGAAACATACAGAACTATATCTCTGAATATGTACATTTCTCAGTTATGGGGTTTGCATTTATTGATTGTATAAAATGAATGAGCAAAGATGAAACTATTTGTGAAATGATCTAATGTGATGTTAAACCTTTAATGTGAGAGAATTGTATTCCCTTGAAAGTTTAACCTCTCTAGGGTATAGGGACACTACCGTCCCACCTGGCCAACATCCGGTGAAATTGCAGAGCGCCAAAAACAGAAATACTCATATTAAAATTCATAAAACATAAAAGTGTTATACATCGGCTTAAAGATTAACTTCTTGTTAATCCAACCGTTGTGTCAGATTTCAGAAAGGCTTTACGGTGAAAGCATACAACGCAATTATCTGAGGACAGCGCCTAGCCCTAAAAATATTACAAACAGTTACCAGCCAAGTAGAGGAGTAACAAAAGTCAGAAATAGTGATAAAATTAATCACTTACCTTTGATGATCTTCATATGGCTGCACTCACAAGACTCCCAGTTACACAATAAATGTTTGTTTTGTTCAATAAAGTCCCTCTTTATGTCCAAATATCTAAATTTTGTTGGCGCTTTTTGTTCAGTTATCCATTGGCTCAAAGGCAGTCACAACAGGCAGATGAAAAATCCCAAAAGTATCAGTAAAGTTCGTAGAAACATGTCAAACGATGTTGATAATCAATCCTCTGGTTGTTTTTAGTCATAATAATCAATAATATTTCAACCAGACAATAGCTTCGTCAATGTAAAAGTAAAACAAGAAAGGCAAGCTCTCGGTCGTGTGCAGAAAACAGGTCTGGGGACTTTCCACTATCCACTCACTCAGAGTGGTCTTACTCACTCATGTTTCAGGTATACAAGCCTGAAAAAAATCCTGTTTACATCTAGTGGAAGGCATAGGAAGTGCAATCTGAGTCCTAAGTCATTGGATACTGTATTGGCAGTCCATGGAAAACTACAAACTTTAAAAAATCCCACTTCCTGTATGGATCTTTCTCAGATATTCGCCTCCCATATCAGTTCTGCTATACTCACAGTTTTGGGAAACTTTAGAGTGTTTTCTATCCAAATCTACCAATTATATGGGCCTGAGTAGCAGGCAGTTTACTTTGGGCATGCTTTTCATCCGGATGTGAAAATACTGTCCCCTATCCCAAAGAAGTAAACTAAGTCATTGGCCCACCCCCGTGAGCACAGACATAATCAGGCGTCATAGAACAGCCTTTTCTATTGTTACGAATAAAAAACCCTCCTGAGGAGGCTCATTCCTTCGACGATAAACGCGAATCCGACCATCACCCCTGGTGAGACAAAACCGCAACAGTGAAGAGCACTTTTTGTCAATCCTGTCTGGTCCAGCGACAGTGGGTTTGTGCCCATAGGCGTCGTTGTTGCCGGTGATGTCTGGTGAGGACCTGCCTTACAACAGGCCAAAAAGCCCTCAGTCCAGCCTCTCTCAGCCTATTGCGGACAGTCTGAGCACTGATTGAGGGATTGTGCATTCCTGGTGTAACTCGGGCAGTTGTTGTTGCCATCCTGTACCTGTGGTGTTCGGATGTACCAATCCTGTGCAGGTGCTGTTACACGTGGTCTGCCACTGTGAGGACGATCATCTGTCCGCCCTGTCCCTGGAGCGCTGTCTTAGGCATCTCACAGTACAGACATTTAAATGTATTGCCCTGGCCACATCTGCAGTCCTCATGCCTCCTTACAGCATGCCTAAGGCACGTTCATGCAGATGAGCAGGGACCCTGGGCATCTTTCTTTTGGTGTTTTTCAGTCAGCAGAAAGGCCTCTTTAGTGTCCTAAGATTTCATAACTGTGACCTTAATTGCCTACCGTCTGTAAGCTGTTAGTGTCTTAACGACCGTTACACAGGTGCATGTTCATTAATTAGTTATGGTTCATTGAACAAGCATGGGAAACAGTGTTTAAACCCTTTACAATGAAGATCTGTGAAGTTATTTATTTTGATTATTATTTTTATTTTTACGAATTATCTTTGAAAGACAGGGTCCTGAAAAAGGGACATTTATAACCGCACAATCATTGTTATAATTTAGGGTGTTTTTCAGGCTAGGGCTCAATGCATATGATTGTTTTGAATGAATCATCACCTTAGAAAGTGCTGTCCATTTAGTTGTATGGCTTTGAAACAACAACGTGTTTTTCAGTCAGTTTCAACCTGTTGAACTTCCATCTTCAAATTTATATCAGAGTACTTAGAGAGACAACAGAGCCCTGAGAACCAGGCCATTAGGACCTGATGGTCGTTAGTGAGTTGGGGACTACCAGTGAGTTGGGGACTACCAGTGAGTTGGGGACTACCAGTGAGTTGGGGACTACCAGTGCATGTCCAGGGTGTGGTCACATTGAATTTTACTGCGGTCTCATGACTGCCAGTGTGGCGGAAATACGGTCTGCAACAGCCCTACACACTGAAAGCCATCTCCCAGCCAGTTCATCCCATGCCTTCCCATCATGCCTCTCCCTGCGCTCGGAATCGGGGAAATTTGAACCCTTTCCTTCTGTCCTGGCCCGGGGAGTCAGCATACACACTGAAATGTACAGACGGGGTCCAATTATCCCATGGACTTTTCGCCCTCGCATCATACTCTCAAACGTCACACATGCCATACAACCACCTAACGTCTTTATACATTCAACAGCAAGACAAACATACAATCAAACACATATTACATCCTGATCCTCCTACCACCATGACCCCCCACCCCATGCATCCTACATATCTCTTTCTCTCTTTCCCGCTCTCTCTTTCTCTATCTTGTGTAAGTAAGCGGCTTAAACACCTACAGGATGTGACATCAAGGCCCATGCGCCTCCAACTGCTGTCAAAGAAGGCGGGAGAACGCAGCGCTGTAAAGGAGAGAATTTTATCCCTCTCTTCCTGGCGTCGCCAGCGTGAGTTTGGTTAACAGATAGCTAAGGCTGTCCCCTCACATTAGTCTGGGCTGAGCCAGACAAGCTTTGATCCCCCTTTCTCTCATATTCCGCTCCTCATCCCCCTCTTTCCTCTCCTCTTCTCAGCTCTGCCATCAGCACAGGTCCACAATCTCCAAGGTGATTTTGACAAAAACGAGCGTTTCCCCGGAGACAAGGCCATAACAGAGGGAGAGGGAGGGAGGGAGGAAGAGATGGAGAAAAAGAGAAACACACTGCAAGGGGCAGCTATGATGTAACAGGGAATGTTGTCTGTTAGAGACAGAGTGTATTGTATTGGGGTTTTTCTGTTGGGTTATCAGCCTATGGGGAAACCATGAATGTCCCAGTGTTTGTGTAACAGACCTCATGAAGAGCAGATCTTTCTCGGCCGAATGCCAGTAAAATAATTATAACGTTTTTACTTTAGGCATTACGAACTCTCTGTGCTGTTTGTTATGTCAGTGACTAAATTGCCCTGTTTCCCTTCGTGATTATAAAACTACTAGAACAGATTTTAAAATGAAAACTTGATATTCAGGAATAGAAAACTAAAAGAGATTGATAGATATCTGATATGATATGACTCTCGTGGCTAAACCTAACCTCTTACGCAGGGGTCAAATGTAATTTGTTTTGGTGCAAGACGGGGTCGTGACCCTAAGAGGTCGTGGTGTCAAATCAAACAGGGTCGTGAACTGCAGGAGGTCATTAAAGAGAGGGAGAAAACGAGAGAGAGAGAGAGAAAAGGAGAGTGAGAGGGGGATTATAGGATTTAACCCATTCCTGTCCTTTCCCAGGGCATTCTGGGTTGGTAAGGAAAGAAATAAGTAAATGTGGAGAAGAGAGGAGAAGAGGAGGAGGAAAGATGAGAGGTTGGATTATTGTAGCATAGCAACCCAGGTCTCAGTGTGGGTTGAGGGAGAAGTAATAAATAATATTGCTGAGAGGTTATATCGCTTAGAACAACCTCTCAAAATGAATGTGGAACAAGAAGAGCACTTTCTTTGAGGGGGAGGGGAGGTGGGAGGAGGGGGGTGGGGGTCAGGGGGTTAGCAGTGAGTTGGTAGTGAAATCTCTCTCCCTCTCACCCTCTCTCTACCACTCTGTCTCCCTTTCTCTCTCTGCTCCTGTGCATCATTAAAACAAGCATAGTAGTGTTCAGAGCTCAGGGCTGCACAGAGACAGTGACCTCCACAATAAGAAGATGCTTTTTGCTTCGGGGAAGAGAAGGTCGTTTTGTACTCCACTCTTTTTTCTGACTACTTCCAAGGGAGTAAATGAGATTTAGAGGGGGTAGAGCGGGGGAGGGAGGGATGGAAAGAGTAGAGAAACAGAGAGATTGAGAGGAGGAGAAAGAAAGAGAAAAGGCAGTTCTCTGATGTGATTCATAATGTTGAAATGGACAGAATAGTCTTGTTATTTTACATTTCACAGGTAAAAAAGACAGTGGGGGAGAAAGAGGCTTTGAGTCAATTAGAGAGGGAGAAAGGAAGAGCGGGAGATAGGGCTTCATTAAGGTCAAACACAAAACATGTCTGAGTCTGTCCATCTCTACTGGAGGAAGGTCAACTCTGGCCTGGTAGTTACAGGGAGAAATATAGCCCTGGTGCAAGCCAAGTGTGTGTGCGTGCATGACATGTTCATGCGTGTGTGGTGCTAATGCATGTGTGTCAACCACACAGATGGTGGTGGGCAGCCAAGGCTATTCTTCTTCAAAGGAGAGCGGTATCTTTAGGGCTAATCTGTAGCCCAGTCCAGGAGCATCTTACCAACACATCATGAAGGACTTGTTCATAGAGGGGGTACCTCAGGGAAGCTCCTCGGGTGGGGACAGGGAGTGATGTAAATACCAGGCTGGTACCACAACCACTTTATAGCCACAAAATCCATATGTCCTTCTAGATTCTCTGCATCTCTTTGTCTTCCACTCTCTGTGCATTACCAACCTCCCTCTCCCTGACTATTCTTCTTATTCCCCCCCCCCCCCTCGTTCCTTACGTTGCGTCCTTCCTGTCCAACATTCCTTCATTCG
This sequence comes from Oncorhynchus kisutch, assembly GCF_002021735.2. Taxonomy (NCBI): domain Eukaryota; kingdom Metazoa; phylum Chordata; class Actinopteri; order Salmoniformes; family Salmonidae; genus Oncorhynchus; species Oncorhynchus kisutch. The sequence goes on from NC_034200.2 coordinate 1,700,093, forward strand.
CAGTTCCCCCACACTGTTGTCTGGCTTTCACTTCTGTTTGTTCTTTGTCGGCCAAGGGAAGGGGCCTTGAAAGAGGACCCACAGTTGTTTTTGTCAGACGTCATCATCGTTGAGCTGCACCTTTGCACGTACTGTACTGAAGAAATACACCTGGTGCCAAACATCCTCTTTTTGGAGCTCCATTCTCTCCTGGCTGCACCTGGTAGTGATAGGGCTCTTTCAGCGCCAGGCTTCACTTTGCAACACAAGTCTCTCTAGCACAGACACAGACACAAAGTACACAGCTGGGCTCCATTCTGAGAGTGAAGAGTAGTGGATGGGGCTTTGAAAGCATCCTGTGCTATTTTTCTGACAGTTGTATATTTATTGTGTCGTTTTATTCGACGTGACCAATTATGGCACTGCGTTCCGCAGCAGGGGGCTTACTGGGGAGCAGTTGATGCTCCACTTCACAAAGTTTCCCAGATTTGCATACCTCCTCCCTTTGTGGTTCAAACACAAGTCATCATGAGGAGGCTCGGGCTCACTTCCTGGATATGATGTGTGTTCTCATGGCCTCAATAACAACCTTTTAAAGTGGCAACAACATGCTAGCTCTCGTTTATCAGAAGAAAAGTCATGTTTGTAACTGGTGACAAAGAGGCCCAAGGCATCATGGCTGCTGTCTCTTAGGGGTAATGTGTACACTTAGCACCATACATGCTGGGTAACCACCACACACACACACACACACTGTCCATGTCTTTTTGGAAAATGCTCCTATTTAATAATAACATACAGAAACACTTCACCATGAACCTGACTTTGAAGTGTTTGCCACATGACTGAATAAATGTGTAAGTGACCTAATTTGATTTATTTATTTTTATTTCACCTTTATTTAACCAGGTAGGCAAGTTGAGAACAAGTTCTCATTTACAATTGAGACCTGGCCAAGATAAAGCAAAGCAGTTCGACAGTTACAACGACACAAAGTTACACATGGAGTAAAACAAACATACAGTCAATAATACAGTAGAAAAATAAGTATATATACAATGTGAGCAAATGAGGTGAGATAAGGGAGGTAAAGGCAAAAAAAAGGCCATGGTGGGAAAGTAAATACAATATAGCAAGTAAAACACTGGAATGGTAGATCTGTAGTGGAATAGAAATAATGGGGTGCAAAGGAGCAAAATAAATAAATACAGTAGGGGAAGAGGTAGTTGTTTGGGCTAAATTATAGATGGGCTATGTACAGGTGATGGTAATGAGTCCTAAACCGAGAGAGAGAGAGAGGGGGGAGAGAGAGAGAGAGAGAGAGAGAGAGAGGGGAGAGCCGGGCAGATGGACAGACAGACAAATAGATAGACATAAAGACAGACAGACAGAGAGAGAGAGAGGGAGGGAGTGAGAGGTGAGAGCCGGGCAGATGGACAGACAGACAGATAGATAGACAGAAAAATAGAGAGCGGGGAAGATGGAGGGCGTGAGAGGAGAGAGCCGGGCAGATAGACAGACAGACCGAGAGACAGATAGACAGAAAGGCAGATGGACCGAGAGACAAATAGAGAGAGAGAAAAACAGTGAGACAGAGATGTACTGAGAGGGAGGGAGGAGGTTGGGGTAGGGAGTGTCAGGCAGATTGGAGCGTTTGATTGTTAGCGTGAGGCGGTGAAGCTTTGAGTAAAGCAGCTTGTTCATCAAATCTATTTTTATTGGTAGCGTACAAAGTGTATCAGATGTTATGGCGGGTGCAGTGAAATTCTTATGTTCCTAGTTCCTATAAATCAATAGATAAATGTCAACACACACAAAATCATCAAACATTTAGTACAGTGGTGCATACTGTAAATACACTGATTAAAGCAAACATCAGGAACACCTTCCTAATATTTAGTTGCACCCCCCTTTTGCACTCAGAACAGCCTCAAGATGTGGGGGTTTTATGACCCCTCACGCCCCTGGTAAATCTCAGGCCACAGACAAATTCCTTTGTCCTGTTACTATGGAGAACCAGCCTCAGAACATTAAACATGAAATGAAGGGACTTTGGAACAATGGTTTCCGTCAGCCACAATGGTGGTCATGACGATAGATGGAATATGAAAATGTATGTCATTTTTGTTTTGTTATTAAAGGTTAATAGATGACGTTAATATGAAAACATTGTAACGTGAAGAGTTTTCCTAGTATATGTTTGATGTTTATACATTGTACGTTGTGTGGAAAATATCCAAATCAAAGAGAATGTTTTGGTAAAGATGAAATGTGAAGTTAGTTGTCTAAAATTGGATTTGAGTCAAATCTAGACCTTTCCCTCATAACTTGGTACGCCCAGAGAATTGCCCTAAAGGCGGTTACGCCCACTTCTGACACGAGGGTATAAAACCTGTGAGTAAAGAATTTCCAGAGAGGACTAAGTGACCCAAGCTGCAGCAAGGTCTTAAAAGTCAACGAACCCAGAACGCAACTCAAGTTTGAAGACAAAGAAATCTTTTTCTACCCAAGCTACGGATGAGTAGCTGTGTCTAAGCGGGTGAATTCAAGCCGGACCCCCTTAGCATCCAATCCCAGCGAATTGTGGTATCTAAAACATTTCATTCCTGTGCTGTGAGCTCTGAGCTACAGAGCTGTCTGTCCTCAGAAGAGCCCTTCCAGAACAAGGGCGAGGGAACAGACTCCTAAGCCAAAAGGACACTGTCATCGTGAGGACGACCAGAGAGGTGCGCCGGAGAAGTGCGTCATTGAGTAGCCTGAACGGTCCACGTGGAGGATCCACAGAGACCTTCCCCACGTAATTACATCATTATATTCTGACCCATAAGAGCGGCAGTTTGGAGCAAGGCTAGGGTTAGAATAAGCAAAGCTGACAAATTCCCCCAAATGTATATTTCTCTCGTGTACTTTCACGTTTTCTCTCTCTTTGAAATCCCCATTGTGGGTAACACGCGCCATAGTGTGTTGGCCCGTTTTACTAAGTTCTAATCAATAGCCTATAATGTGTTTTGTCTATGTGTATCTTTTATCATCATTTTAGCTTTCTAGTAAATAAAAACCCAACTAAGATTGGTGTGGTACGAACTCATTGGTGAGACCCGGGTCCGTGCAGATTCACGGACTATACGACATTCAGAACGAGACTGTAGAGGTAACTGATTAATTAGCGGCTGTTGTAAAATCGATATTCTGATATTGTTTGAGTTAATTTAGGAAATAGAAACTCAATAAAAAATAGTCTTCCCATGGTGCCCCAGTTTAATGAGTTAATAATTGCTTGATTCGGTTAATCACGCAATTAGAAACTTGTAATCATTCGATGAGCAACAGTCGTCACATAAACGAAGACAACGTCACGACACCATTCATCCTCTGACTGACTCACATACACAATCCAATCCAAGCCTCAAGTGTCTCCAGGATTACACATCTTTCTTTAACCCGTCTCCTCCCCTTCATCTACACTGATTGAAGTGGATTTAACAAGTGACATCAATAAAGATTCACCTGGTCAGTCTGTGTCATAGAAAGAGCAGGTGTTCTTAATGTTTTGGATGATCATGGTAAATAGTATGTAAACATTATTAAAGTGACCAGTGTTCAATGACTATGTACATAGGGCAGCAGTCCCTAAGGTGTAGAGTAGAGCACCCAGCGGTAGCCGGCTAGTGACAGTGACAGAGGGGCAGAGTAGGGTACTGGGCAAAGGGCAGAGAACTGAGTGGAGGTGACTGGTGACTTTTTAACGGTCTGATGGCCTGGGAATAGAAGCTGTTTATCTTTCTCTCTGTCCCAGCATTGATGTACCTGTACTTTCTCCGCCTTCTAGATGTTAGCGGGGTGAACAGGCCGTAGATCGGGTGGCTGAGGTACTTGATGATCTTCTTGGCCTTCCTGTGACACCGCGTGCTGTAAATGTCCTGGAGGGCAGGTAGTTTGCCCCTGGTGATGCGTTGGACTAACCCCACCACTTTCTGAAGCCATGTGGTTGTGGATGGTGCCTTACCAGGTGGTGATACAGTCCGATGACAACAAGTTCTCACAGTGTCACTGCAGAATTAGATGTTCATCCACGTTCCAAAAACGTCCAACATTTGAAGTTGCTCCAAACGTCAAATTTCAAAGTGTTTTGTTGCTCCTGAGTTACATCAGGCACTCCTTCCGAATGGTTAAGGTAAGGGTTAGGGTTAAAATCACAAATAAAAAAACTGTGTCCACAACTAGAATTGAACACACAACCTTCTGATCCAGAGTCATGGGATTACACTCATCCACTGCCCCCTTGCAAACCCAAGCCTAGTTGATGTTAATAGTGCTCAGTGTTGCGACGTCCTCAGGACATGTATAGACGTCCAATTTCCACCTCAATCTTGAACAACCTGGCTGGTCAATGGTGCATCTGTAGAAGTTTGTGAGAGTCTTAGCGACCAAGCCCAATTTCTTCTGTGTCACGTGTGCTCCCTCTCCGGCCTCTAGGTCATCAGGCTGCTCGTTATGGCGCACACCTGTCGCCATGGCGTGCACCTGCGCATCTTCAGACTCACCTGGACTCAATCACTTCCCTGATTACCTTCCCTATATATGTCACTCCCTTTGGTTCCTTCCCCAGGCGTCAATGTTTGTTTCAGTTTCATGTCTGTGCGTTGTTCGTGTTTCTTGTTTTGCATGCGTGTGTTTATTTATTAAACCACTCACTCCCTGAACTTGCTCCCTGACTCTCAGCGCACATTGTTACAGCCTTCTCAGGTTGAAGATGCGTTGTTAAGACTGTCGGTGGTCAAGGGACCATTTCAGGTCCTCAGTGTGCCCGCTGACTCTCTCCACTGTGGCCTGTCGATGTGGATGAGGGCGTGCTCTCTTCACAATCAGCTACTTCATTTTGTCGAAGTTTAGGGAGAGGTTGTTTTCCTGGCAACACTACCTAGCCTCTCAAAGCACTTCATGAAGACAGAACATGAAATGAAAAAAAGAACTTGTTTCAAAAAATTCTAAACGGAAAAGTGGTGCGTGCATATGTATTCATCATATGTATTCATCATATGTATTCATCCCCTTTGCTATGAAGCCCCTGAATAAGATCTGGTGCAACCAATTACCTTCTGTCACGCTCGTCGTAGAGAGGAGACCAAAGCGCAGCGTGATTAGAATACATTCTTCTTATTTATTTAATGAAGAACACTAGAACACTTAAACAAAACAACAAACCGAAGCAGTAAAAAAAAACATACATCACCCCCTGACCTAACCAAAACAATAAAGAAAACAAAGAATACTCAGGTCAGGGCGTGACAGTACACCCCCACAAAGGTGCGGACTCCGGCTGCAAAACCTAATCTAAAGGGGAGTTTCCGGGTGGGCCTTTTTCACAGCGGTGGTTCGGGTGCAGGACGTGGACCCCGCTCTACCTCAGTCTTGGCCCACCTGGCGGCTCCTGGCTGGCTGACGGCTCTGGCGGCTCTGGACAGGAGGGAGACTCTGGCGGCTCAGGACAGGAGGGAGACTGGCAGATCCGGACTGGAGGGAGACTCTGGCGGATCCGGACTGGAGGGAGACTCTGGCGGATCCGGACTGGAGGGAGACTCTGGCAGATCCAGACTGCGACCCATTGTGGTAGATTCCGGACTGTGACCCGACGTAGGAGGTTCCGGTCTGCAGCCCGTCGTAGGAGGTTCCGGTCTGCAGCCCGTCGTAGGAGGTTCCGGTCTACGGCCCGTCATATGAGGTTCCGGTCTGCGGCCCGTCGTAGGAGGTTCCGGTTTGTAGACTGTTTCCGGACGCTCTGGACTGGGTACTGTTGCCGGACGCTCTGGACTGTGTACCGTTGCCGGACGCTCTGGACTGGGTACCGTAGCCGGACGCTCTGGACTGGGTACTGTAGCCGGACGCTCTGGACTGGGTACTTTAGCCGGACGCTCTGGACTGGGTACTGTAGCCGGACGCTCTGGACTGGGTACTGTAGCCGGACGCTCTGGACTGGGTACTGTAGCCGGACGCTCTGGACTGGGTACTGTAGCCGGACGCTCTGGGCTGGGTACTGTGGCCGGACGCCCTGGACTGGGTACTGTAGCCGGACGCTCTGGGCTGGGTACTGTAGCCGGATGGTCTGGGCTGGGTACTGTAGCCAGAGGCTCTGGCCTGGGTACTGTTGCCGGACGCTCTGGACAGCCAAGGCGCACTATAGGCCTGGTGCGTGGTGCCGGCACTGGTAGTACCGGGCTGAAAACACGCACCTCAGGGCGAGTGCGAGGAGCAGGAACAGGGAGTACTGGACCCTGGAGGCACACTGGTGACCTGGTGAGTGGTGCCGGCACTGGTGGTCCCGGGCTGGGGACACGCACCTCAGGGCGAGTGTGAGGAGCAGGAACAGGGAGTACTGGATCCTGGAGGCGCACTGGTGGCCTGGTGCGTGGTGCCGGCACTGGTGGTACCGGGCTGGAGACACGCACCTCAGGGCGAGTGCTGGGAGAAGGAACAGGGCGTACTGGACTGCCGAGTCGCACTATAGGCCTGGTGCGTGGTGCCGGCACTGGAGGTACCGGGCTGGGGACACGCACCTCAGGGCGAGTGTGGGGAGCAGGCACAGGACGTACTGGACTGTGGTGGCGTACTGAAGGTCTGGAGTGTAAAGCTAACACAACCCGTCCTGGCTGGATGCTCATTCTCGGGGCTAGAAATGTGCACTGGAGACACCGTGCGCATCTCTGCATAACACGGTGCCTGACCAGTTACACGCTCCCCACAGTTAGCACGAGGAGTTGGCTCAGGTCTCCTACCTGACTTAGCCAATCTCCTCGTGTGCCCACCCCAAAAATTTATTGGGGCTGCCTCTCGGGCTTCCGTGCTGGCCGTGTACCCTTATATCTTTGTCGTTCCTCCATTCTCCTGTATCCCCCCTCGCCCTCCTCCCAGGTTGTTACCCATTCGTCCTTCTCCCGGGTCCATTTCTCCAGTTTTGAGAGAGAGAAAATGGACCATCATTTCAAGACTTGCTGCTATTGAATACAGATCGCCCCGTGATCAATTTGATCGATTATTAACGTTTACTAATACCTAAAGTTGGTTTACAAAAGTAGTTTGAAGTGTTTTGTCAAAGTTTATCGGCAACTTTTTTAATTTAAAAAAATTACGTTGCGTTTTGTAAAGCTGCTTTTTCCTGGATCAGACGGGCTTCATAAATGGACATTTTGGATATACATGGACGGATTTAATCTAAAAAAAGACCCAATTGTGATGTTTATGGGACATATAGGAGTGCCAACAAAGAAGCTCGTCAAAGGTAATGAATGTTTTATATTTTATTTCTGCGTTTTGTGTAGTGCCGGCTAGGCTAATTATTTTGTTTACGTTCCATACAGGTATTTCGGGGGGTTGCATGCTATCAGATAATAGCTAGCTTATAGCTTCTCATGATTTCGCCGAAAAGCATTTAAAAAATCTGACATGTTGGCTAGATTCACAACGAGTGTAGCTTTAATTGAGTACCCTGCATGTGTGTTTTAATGAAAGTTAGAGTTTTAGCGAGTACTATTAGCATTTGGCGTTGCGCATTTGCATTTCCTGTGGCTAAGTGAGACGCACACCTTCAGATGTCACTTAATTAGTTAAATAGTCCACATGTGTGCAATCTAAGTGTCACATGATCTGTAACATGATCTCAGTATATATACACCTGTTCTAAAAGGCACGAGAGTCTGCAACACCACTAAGCAAGTTGCACCACCAAGCAAGCAGCACCATGAAGACCAAGGAGCTCTCCAAACAGGTCATGGTCAAAGTTGTGTAGAAGTACAGATCAGGGTTGGGTTCAAAAAAAAATATCAGAAACTTTGAACATCCCACGGAGCACCATTAAATCCATTATTAAAAATGTGAAAGAATATGGCAACACAACAAACCTGTCAAGAGAGGGCCGCCCACCAAAACTCACAGACCAGGCAAGGAGTGCATTAATCAGAGAGGCAACAAAGAGACCAAAGATAACCCTGAAGGAGCTGCAAAGCTCCACAGCGGATATTGGAGTATCTGTCCACAGGACCACTGGAAGCCGTACACTCCACATAGTTGAGCTTTATGGAAGAGTGGCTAGAAAAAATGCCTTTGCTTAAAGAAAAAATAAGCAAACACGTTTGGTGTTCTCCAAAAGGCATGTGGGAGACTCCCCAACCATATGGAAGGAGGTACACTGGTCAGATGAGAATAAAATGGAGCTTTTTGGCAATCAAGGAAAACGCTATGTCTGGCGCAAACCCAACACTTCTCATCCCCCGAGAACATCAGCCTCAAAGTGAAGCATGGTGGTGGCACCATCATGCTGTGGGTATGTTTGGCAGGGACTGGGAAACAGGTCAGAATGGAAGGAATGGTGGATGGCGCTAAATACAGGGAAATTCTTGAGAGAAACCTGTTTCAGTCTTTCAGAGATTTGAGTCTGGGACTGAGGTTCACCTTCCAGCGGTACAATGACCCTAAGCATACTGCTAAAGAAGCAATCGAGTGGTTTAAGGGGAACATTTACATGTTTTGGAAAGGCCTAGTTAAAGCCCAGACCTCAATCCAGTTGAGTATATGTGGTATGACTTAAAGATTGCTGTACAACAGCGGAACCCATCAAACTTGAAGGAGCTTGAGCAGTTTTGCCTTGAAGAATGGGCAGAAACCCCAGTCGCTAGATGTGCCAAGCTTATAGTGAAGTGCAGCCAGCTGGTCTGCACATGCCCTGAGGATGCAGCTTAGGGCCTGCAGCCCAAAATGCAGCCCAGAACGCTTAAATGTCTTATTCACATTGGCCACAGAGATCGGGAGCACACAGTCCTCGTGAGCGGCCTGGGCCCACATCACCGATTTGGTGTTGTTTTCTTCAAAGCAGGCAAAGGAGATGTTCAGCTTTTCTGGAAGCGGGCTGTCGGTGTTCGAGACGTGGCTGGCTTTCTCTTTATAATCTGGGATTATCTGGATCTGGATATCTGCAACATGCGTCTTGTTCCTGGCAGAGATTGTGTTTGCAGCCACAGCCACTACACATCAGCATTACACTGACCAGCCCGGGGATAGATAGATAGATAGATAGAGAGATAGATAGATAGATAGATAGATAGATAGATAGATAGATAGATAGATAGATAGATAGAGAGAGAGAGAGAGAGAGAGAGAGATTGAGAGAGAGAGAGAGAGAGAGAGAGAGAGAGAGAGAGAGAGAGAGAGAGAGAGAGAGAGAGAGAGAGAGAGAGAGAGAGAGAGAGAGAGAGAGAGAGAGAGAGAGAGAGAGAGAGAGAGAGAGAGAGAGAGAGAGAGAGAGAGAGAGAGAGAGAGAGAGAGAGAGAGAGAGAGAGAGAGATAGATAGATAGATAGATAGATAGATAGATAGATAGATAGATAGATAGATTAATAGATAGATAGATAGATAGATAGATAGATAGATAGATAGATAGATAGATAGATAGATAGATAGATAGATAGATAGGAGACTGTGTGACATACATACTTAATCCACATTGCCCAACAACCTCCCTGATCCGGCCCTCGGCTCCCAGCCCGATGAAGAGTGCTTCTTACCCCCTGCTGTGCCACACACACACACGCACACACAGTCTCATTATCCTTACTTCCTCTTCACACATACAACACAGACACACCTGCCCTTCCTCACTTCCTCTAAACAACCTCGACTTCACCCGCTTCCCCCCATTGCTCTCCCTGGCATAACACACCTCATCTGTCCTGTCCTGCAACTCTCCCTACATCCCCAAGACACTCTGGACCTCATTCTGAAAAGTTCACAAATGTTCAGTCTGTCTGTGCTGTAATGTCAGATTTAGCAACGAGACAAGCTTGGGTGAGGGCACTGAAATGGCTCCAAAGAGAAGGCTTCATATCTGATTGTGATAGACAATGAAAAGATATCAGTGGATGTAAAAAACAACATATAATCTACAATTGACATGGATGGCATTTTTTGGATGTAGCTAATGTCTTCTTCAATCTGAGTGAGTATGATATAATTGTTGAATTCTGTTTTGAAGGGTTGCCCAACAGGTCCATCTGTCTGACTGCTGGGTGGTTTTCCTGTTGTACCACAAGAGGGTGTAGCTTGGTCCTTGCCTTTCATTCAAACCACACAGAGTGGACAGAGCTTATCTTCTGTTCTCACTAACACCCACAAACTGTCGATCACTCATCTTTAGACCCCTGTATAGACAAGCACATGCTTCTTAATGTAATAGCCTACTCAGTCAGCCATTAAATATGGAAACTCCCGCATAAACTGTATTACCATGAGGTTGTCTCAATTCAAATAAAACACTATTTTTGCAGCAGTATATATTTATTGAAGAAACTCTTGAAATATGATACAGATACTGTAGATATAGGCAGAGCAATGCATTTCATGTATATTATTGCACATTATAATGATATGATATCACACATTACACACACTATTTCATTTATATTGTTGTCCTGTCCATATGATAAGCCCGTTTAGCATAATAATAGCAATATGAATAATAATACATTCATATTATTACTATTGTTATTGTTCATGACACACTGAACACACACCACAAATTGCCTACTATTTTCTTGATTTCATGATTTCACGTCGTGCTACTCAATTGCAATAATGACACTAATATTTATTTGAGCTGTCAGATATGTGGGAGAGTGCCTGGGGGGTTGGTCGCTGATAGAACGGTGTGTGTGTTGTTCATGTTGCCTCATTTCCTGAGTCTGCCCAAAGACAGGGAGATACGGGGACACAGAGCCAGTGAGAGAGCGCCCTAGGGAAAGAGAGGGAGAGAGACAGACACAGAGGGGGAGGCTGGTTCCTGATACCAAGACAAGGAAAAGCAAGGGAGGGACAGAGAGAGAGAAAAGGCTGGCGGAGACCGGGAGAGAGGGGGAGAAAACAGGGGAATAACATTTAGAGACACCAAAGGCGTAGGGGAGGAAAGAATAGAATACTGTGTTCTTCTGAACACCCCCCTTTCGTTCTCTCTTTCGCGCAGTCACACCAGATTGGACTCCAAAGAATCTACACCGCGTCTACCCCAGACCCCATGGGTTAACAGGTAGGCTATGTCTGCCGTGCTCTTTCATTGTATTTCCTTCTCCACCCCTTCCGTTTCAATTCAATATTGTCAATAATGTTGGTTTCATACTGCGATCCTCTGAAAAGGTTTACGTGTCTCCCTTTACAACAATTTAATGTGATTACTAGTTTTTTTTTCTGAGATGGTGAGCGTTGCTGCGCGCCCATTATAACCATTGAACAATGTAACTCTTCTTAATGAATGTCACAAGTTGAAGCGGTACATCGTGACTTTAGCATTAACGGGTGGTTTTCGGTGTGCCTGCATCGTGTCACGGTATCATGTCAGAAGTGTGTTTTGACAGCTCCTCTGCGCGATGCGTTAGAGCGACATGCTGGAAGTCCAGTCCTCTTTTTGTGTTGCCGAGATACGTGACAAGCCAGATGTCTACTTACGTGAATGTTTCATGTTGTTCATTATGAGATGCTGTCATTTGATAATGGACAGTAGAATAACTGTACACGTGCATTTGGGTAGGGATTGGGGAAACAAGACATGGACTAAAGGCACATTTATTCGATATTGCAGAATAAAACGCTGTAATCTTATGGCAGAGTCGTTTTCACTGTAATAAAGCCCCCCGTCACCGAATGTATCCATAGACACTGAATATTGAGGCAACTGTCAAAGTGTTGACCTCAATTTGAGGCTTTAAAGGCATTGTCACCCCACTGGGCAAGAACTGGTTGAATCAACGTTTCCACGTCATTTGAGCAAAAACATTCAACGTGATGATGCTGAATCAACGTGGGAAAAGTGATTGGATTTGCGAAAAGAATTTCAGATATTTTTTCACTTAACTTCTGAACCCAAATCCAAAAACACAGTGACATTTTGTTGTTGTTGTTGATTTCCAGTAGAATTAACATTAGTTGACAACTCAACCAAATGTAAATCAAAAGTAGACATTGAACTGACTGGACGCAGGTAGCTGTCTCTGATCGTGATGCCCTGGTTGTAGTATCCGTTCTTTGAGGTCAGTCGGGGGTATTTCAAATGTAATGTTAGAAGCTTGGCAGGCAAGGGCTTAACCCCTCTTCTCCCACTACTCCTCCCTTGGTTAACCTCTGAAAGGCCTTTTCTCCAGCTGGACATTTGTGCTGTGTCAACCCCCGACCCTAAAGTACCAGACGAGAGAGGGGGATTTCAGGCTCCAGACTTGTAGCGCTGCGCGATGTACATCTGATCCGTCCGCAGGCGCTTCTTGAGTTGACTGGATGTGTGGCGTCCAGTGTCTTCCTTTGAGGCTGAAATAAACTGAAATGCCAGGCCAAACTGCTGATATGCTTTGCCTGTCTCTCTTGGCCTGTTATTGTGTACGTCTCCCTCTCTGTCTGCCCCCTCAACGTGGTTGGTTCCCTCTTCCTCCATTTTCTACTGTGCTCAGAATATGAAAGGGGAACAGCCCCACTTTATTCATACGCTGACAACACCACAATGGTCGCGTTCCCCTGCTCAGTGGCCGTTTACACTAGGAAGCCACTCACTTCCAACGGAAGGAAAGCGAGAGAGGAGGCAGGGGTCCGTTGAGTAGTGCGAGCATGGGCCAGGGGGATAAAGTTGGGGAAAGCTGAGTTTTATTCAAATCCTCTGCGATATCGCGAAATGAGTGACCAATTGAAGTTCACCATAGCGTCCAGTGACGTGCAGTCAGAGTTGAAAGGATAGGCAGAGTTTACCCTGTGTGAATCTAACAAACTGTTATGAAAAGCCAAGTTAAAAAATGACATTATATAAACGATTGTCATTCTTTTTTGTATCCAATTTTTTTCTTCTTCAATTATTCTGTATGTTTTTTTAAATGCTTTTTTATGCTCAAAAGCTCAATATTTGCTAAACCTGCCAGGAAAGGTGCCCAAGGCTATTCATACATGTATATATAATACATATATAGACTTAAGTCTATTCACTTTGAATGGATGGAAAGGAAGGCTTCCCATCCATTCAACGTCTATACATATATATACATATATATACTTAAGTCTATTCACTTTGAATGGATGCAAAGGAAGGCTTTCATATACATATATATACTTAAGTCTATTCACATTGAATGGATGCAAAGGAAGGCTTTCATATACATATATATACTTAAGTCTATTCACTTTGAATGGATGCAAAGGAAGGCTTTCATATACATATATATACTTAAGTCTATTCACTTTGAATGGATGCAAAGGAAGGCTTTCATATACATATATATACTTAAGTCTATTCACATTGAATGGATGCAAAGGAAGGCTTTCATATACATATATATACTTAAGTCTATTCACTTTGAATGGATGCAAAGGAAGGCTTCCCATCCATTCAACGTCTATACATATATATATATACTTAAGTCTATTCACTTTGAATGGATGGAAAGGAAGGCTATATGTATGTATATATACTTAAGTCTATTCACTTTGAATGGATGGAAAGGAAGGCTTCCCATCCATTCAGAGTCTATACATATACACATATATATATATATATACATATAGCCTTCCTTTCCATCCATTCAGAGTCTATTCATATACACATATATATACATATAGCCTTCCTTTCCATCCATTCAGAGTCTATTCATATATATATATATATATACATATAGCCTTCCTTTCCATCCATTCAGAGTCTATTCATATACACATATATATATATATACATATAGCCTTCCTTTCCATCCATTCAGAGTCTATTCATATACATATATATATATATATACATATAGCCTTCCTTTCCATCCATTCAGAGTCTATTCATATACATATATATATATATATATATATATATATAGCCTTCCTTTCCATCCATTCAGAGTCTATTCATATACACATATATATACATATAGCCTTCCTTTCCATCCATTCAGAGTCTATACATATACATATATATATATATATACATATAGCCTTCCTTTCCATCCATTCAATGTCTATTCATATACATATATATATATATATACATATAGCCTTCCTTTCCATCCATTCAGAGTCTATTCATATACACATATATATATATACATATAGCCTTCCTTTCCATCCATTCAATGTCTATTCATATACACATATATATATATATACATACATATAGCCTTCCTTTCCATCCATTCAGAGTCTATTCATATACATATATATACATATAGCCTTCCTTTCCATCCATTCAGAGTCTATTCATATACACATATATATACATATAGCCTTCCTTTCCATCCATTCAATGTCTATTCATATACATATATATATATATATACATATAGCCTTCCTTTCCATCCATTCAGAGTCTATTCATATACACATATATATATATACATATAGCCTTCCTTTCCATCCATTCAATGTCTATTCATATACACATATATATATATATACATACATATAGCCTTCCTTTCCATCCATTCAGAGTCTATTCATATACATATATATACATATAGCCTTCCTTTCCATCCATTCAGAGTCTATTCATATACACATATATATACATATAGCCTTCCTTTCCATCCATTCAGAGTCTATTCATATACATATATATATATATATACATATAGCCTTCCTTTCCATCCATTCAGAGTCTATTCATATACATATATATATATATATATACATATAGCCTTCCTTTCCATCCATTCAATGTCTATTCATATACACATATATATATACATATATATACATATAGCCTTCCTTTCCATCCATTCAATGTCTATTCATATACACATATATATATATATATACATATAGCCTTCCTTTCCATCCATTCAGAGTCTATTCATATATATATATATATATACATATAGCCTTCCTTTCCATCCATTCAGAGTCTATTCATATATATACATATACATATAGCCTTCCTTTCCATCCATTCAGAGTCTATTCATATATATACATATATATACATATAGCCTTCCTTTCCATCCATTCAGAGTCTATTCATATATATACATATATATACATATAGCCTTCCTTTCCATCCATTCAGAGTCTATTCATATATATACATATATATACATATAGCCTTCCTTTCCATCCATTCAGAGTCTATTCATATATATACATATATATACATATAGCCTTCCTTTCCATCCATTCAGAGTCTATTCATATATATACATATATATACATATAGCCTTCCTTTCCATCCATTCAGAGTCTATTCATATACATATATACATACATATAGCCTTCCTTTCCATCCATTCAGAGTCTATACATATACATATATATACATATAGCCTTCCTTTCCATCCATTCAGAGTCTATACATATACATATATATACATATAGCCTTCCTTTCCATCCATTCAGAGTCTATTCATATATATATATATATATACATATAGCCTTCCTTTCCATCCATTCAATGTCTATTCATATATATATATATATACATATATACATATAGCCTTCCTTTCCATCCATTCAAATCCATTCCAATTGTTTCCTGACTCCAGTCAATGGATAGGGTCAGCATCGGCCTTGCTGTTTTGCCTAGCTGACATTTGTTGCACTGAGACGATTTTATATTTTGCACATGCGTATTACCTAAACATATTGTGTGGTTAAGCCTGGGGTATGCTCTGCACATTTGGGCGTGTTTACATAACACACCCGAATGCTGAACTAAGCTAGCTAGCTAGCCAAAACAACCTGACAAACTATTTTCCAAGTTGGATTTCCAAGGAACACTAAGGTATAATTCAGAAAGGGAGACCAACACCTGCGCTTCCTGACCTTCATCAGAGGAAGGGACAGAAAATGATCCGATTGAATGCACCACACTCAGCCTGACAGACACAGCAACCCGGAGCAGACAGTCGATCAGAGACGAGAGGAGATAATTGTTTTACAACATTTTGGTCAATATCAGTGTTCAAATGAAAGCTAGATTTGATTGTTTTGTCATCCTTGGCCCTACTTGGCTGTCACCGAGAGGTCCACCCTGATGGACAGACGAATGGACTGTATTTTCCTCAGGCTATTGCTTTTCTCTGTCACCGAGAGGTCCACCCTGATGGACAGACGAATGGACTGTATTTTCCTCAGGCTATTGCTTTCTCTGTCACCGAGAGGTCCACCCTGATGGACAGACGAATGGACTGTATTTTCCTCAGGCTATTGCTTTCTCTGTCACCGAGAGGTCCACCCTGATGGACAGACGAATGGACTGTATTTTCCTCAGGCTATTGCTTTCTCTCACCGAGAGGTCCACCCTGATGGACAGACGATGGACTATTGCTTTGCTTCCATCGTTTTATGCATGAATCTAAAGCAATTCCACCTCTAAAAGCTGTTTGTCTAAAAAAACTTCAGTCGGACTAATAAAGAGAGAGAACAAACCACATCAATAGAGAAATGGAATGAGATGTTTCTAATAACCTATCCTCATACAGTATTAGGCCAATCGTCAAAGCTTAAAGACAAACAGTAGCTTATTTCCCAAATATTCTATCCTAGAAGGTGTTGTCCTAATGTTGCCGCTTTCAAAACGAATAAGAAGGAAAGTCTATTGCCTAAGCCTGGGCATTGGCTATTCTCAATCACGAATAAACATGAGAATAGACAACATCCCTTGAATGTTGTTTTGATGAGACACTTTAGAACAGTATTCAGAACAGTATAGAACAAATGGAAGCACAGCCGTGAGCTGCCCAGTGACACAAGCCTAGCAGACAAGCTAAATTACTTCTCGATTCGACGCAAGCAACACTGAAACATGCATGAGAGCATCGGCTCTTCCGGACGAATGTGTGATCACGCTCTCCGTAGCCGATGTGAGTTGTACCTTTAAACAGGTCAACATTCACAAGGCCGCAACCTGTCCCTTACTGAGTCTGTAATACCAACATGTTTCAAGCAGAGTTCTTGTGCATAGTCCCTGTGCACAAGAACACTAAGGTAACCTACCTAAATGACTCCCGACCTGTAGCACTCACGTCTGTAGCCATGAAGTGCTTTGAAAGGCTGGTCATGGCTCACATCAACACCATTATCTCAGAAACCAGATGATGCAATCTCTATTGCAATCCATACTGCCCTTTCCCACCTGGAAAAAAGGAACATCTTTGTGAGAATTCTATTAATTGACTACAGCTCAGCGTTCAACACCATAGTGCCCTCAAAGCTCATCTCTAAGCTAAGGATCCTGGGACTAAACACCTCCCTCTGCAACTGGATCCTGGACTTCCTGACGGGCCGCCCCCAGGTGATAAGTAACAACACATCTGCCACGCTGATCCTCAACATGATGGCCCCTCAGGGGTGCGTGCTCAGTCCCCTCCTGTACTCCCTGTTCACCCATGGCTACATGGCCAGGCACGACTCCAATATCAATATTAAGTTTGCCGGCTACACAACAGTGGTAGGCTTGATCACCAACAACGATGAGACAGCCTAATGGGCGGAGGTCAGAGACCTGGCCGAGTGGTGTCAGGACAACAACCTTTTCCTCAACATGATCAAGACAAAGGAGTTGATTGTGGACTACAGGAAAAGGAGGGCTGAACACGCTCACATTCTCATTGACGGGGCTGTTATGGAGCAGGTTGAGAGCTTCAAGTTCTTTGGTGTCTACATCACCAACAAACTATCATGGTCCAAACACACCAAGACAGTCGTGAAGCTTCTTAACAGTTTCTACCCACAAGCCATTAGAGTCCTGAACATCTACTCAAATGGCTACCCAGACTATTTGCATTGACTCTGTAGCGGTACCCCCTGTATGTAGCCTCGCTGCTGTTATTTTACTGCTGCTCTTTAATTATTTGTTATTTTTATAAAAAATTATTTTTATATTTTTACTAAACATATTTCTATTTGATTAGTTTTATTTTCACTCATTTCGATTGTCAGACATTTCGTTAGAACCTTATTTATTTCATATGTGTGTGTGTGTGTGTTTGTGTGCGTGTGTGTGTGTGTGTGTGTGTATTTGCACGCGGTGCATTGGAAGAATAGTTAATCTATTGTGAAAGGATATGGATGAAATTGGTATTTTAGTGCCTCCTATTGGTTGTAACTGTGAATGGTAGATTGGTCTATGGCTGAGCTTAGTTGAGCAGTGTGTCAATTTGTTGGATAATGGGAAATATGACGCTATTGGAGGATATTTGTTGTGTCTCTTGGCTACATTGGTATTTACATTTGGTCAAAATTGTTTGTCAATTTCGGTTAAGAGCCAATGACACTCTAGTTGTTGGAGCTATCTGTTGTATGGTGAACTTGGGCTTCATCAAGGTTTATTTGCAAGTAAATCTGGCTCGTACCTACCCAGCCAACGACCTCACTGCACGCAACTGCCTAAATCGTGTGTCTGATCGAATCGATCGATGTACGACAAGTGTCTGCTATTACGGTATTCCCTAACTAGCCTACAACCTATTGTGTTTAGATCGATTAACTGTTAGTTCTATCTGTAGCCTTACACATTTAACCGCAAAATCACGCTGTTATTTGGTCTCCCCCTTAAATTTCACCTCCTCCTTGACTGAAACATTACCTAAATATGCACCACACTAAACTAGGGTACACCTGTTAGTATATTATTATGTATTGCTAATATATTTTATAGGCCTAATAACTTTCATTTAAAAGCATTATGTTATAAATAATTATAAATGCTATTCATTTAAAGTTATATGGCTTCCGAGTGGCGCAGCGGTCTAAGGCACAGTATCTGGTTCGAATCCAGGTTGTATCACATCTGGCCGTGATTGAGAGTCCCGTAGGGCGGCGCACAATTCATCTGGGTTTGGCCAGGGTAGGCCGTCACTGTGAATAAGAATTTGTTCTTAATTGACTTGCCTAGTTAAATAAAGGTTCAAATTAAGAATGATAAACCACACAGCCTGTATGTTGCTTTTCATGACGTTTATGATATACTTGCTAAATGAACCATTAATACCATTCAACCTTTTTGGTCACATAGATAGAGGTGAATTTAATATAGTGTCCTTTTGAAAATCCCAAACAAAACACTTGTGTCAGACGAGGCTTACTTTAATTAGAAGAAAGCTTGTGATTTCTATATCTATGAAAGGAGGAAAACTAGTAAATGAGTTGAAACGATAGGCTGTCACAGGTAGGTGCCATTATTAGCCAAATTAATGGTGTAAAATGGAGAGATGGTCAGAGAGAGGAGAGGCACACAATGCCAGGATGGAATACAATGATATTTATTTGGAGGAACCCTCGTTAAAATATGAGACCCTGGAGGTGTCCTAATTTAGGAGATGTCAAGTCCGGAAGTCAGTTCGCAACCCTCGTTAACAGTGACGTCTTCAAATGGGTCGTTATCACCAAGGTGTACGCTAAAAAAGAGAGGCTTCTTTAAATCCTCCATCTGTGTGCACTACAGGAATGAGTAACCTATGTTGAGCAAATAAGGGGGGGAGGGGCTCAAGGGCTTTACACTTGTACAGTACACTTGTCAGTTGTGTGTGCTTGCGTATGTGTGTGCTTGCGTGAGTGTGTTGAAGCCATAGGGGAGGAGGCAAGTGTTAAATAGACTGGTTGTTAATCTGAGCATTCGCACGTAGAGGAGAATTTGGTGGAGGAGGTTGCTGGTGGTTAGAGAGGGGGAGAGGGTAGAGAGAGAAGAGAGGGGAGGCGGACAGAGAGAGAGAGGGGGAGAGGGTAGAGAGAGAAGAGAGGGGAGGCGGATGGAGAGAGAGAGGGGGAGAGGGTAGGGAGAGAAGAGAGGAGAGGCGGACGGAGAGAGAGAGGGGGAGAGGGTAGGGAGAGAAGAGAGGGGAGGCGGACGGAGAGAGAGAGGGGGAGAGGTTAGAGAGAGAAGAGAGGGGAGGCGGACAGAGAGAGAGAGGGGGGGGTGAGGGTATTGAGAGAAGAGAGGGGAGGCGGGCGGAGTAGAGAGAGGGGGAGAGTGTAGAGAGAGAAGAGAGGGGAGGCGGACGGAGAGAGAGAGGGGGAGAGGGTAGGGGGAGAAGAGAGGGGAGGCAGACAGAGAGAGAGGGGGAGAGGTTAGAGAGAGAAGAGAGGGGAGGGGAGGCGGACGGAGAGAGAGGGGGAGAGGGTAGGGAGAGAAGAGAGGGGAGGCGGACGGAGAGAGAGAGGGGGAGAGAGTAGAGAGAGAAGAGAGGGGAGGCGGACGGACGGAGAGAGTGTTGGGGAGAGGGTAGAGAGAGAAGAGAGGGGAGGCATACGGAGAGAGAGAGAGAGGGAGAGGGTAGAGAGAGGAGAGGGGAGGCGGACGGAGAGAGAGAGGGGGAGAGGGTAGGGAGAGAAGAGAGGAGAGGCGGACGGAGAGAGAGAGGGGGAGAGGGTAGGGAGAGAAGAGAGGGGAGGCGGACGGAGAGAGAGAGGGGAGAGGTTAGAGAGAGAAGAGAGGGGAGGCAGACAGAGAGAGAGAGGGGGGGTGAGGGTATTGAGAGAAGAGAGGGGAGGCGGGCGGAGTAGAGAGAGGGGGAGAGTGTAGAGAGAGAAGAGAGGGGAGGCGGACGGAGAGAGAGAGGGGGAGAGGGTAGGGGGAGAAGAGAGGGGAGGCAGACAGAGAGAGAGGGGGAGAGGTTAGAGAGAGAAGAGAGGGGAGGGGAGGCGGACGGAGAGAGAGGGGGAGAGGGTAGGGAGAGAAGAGAGGGGAGGCGGACGGAGAGAGAGAGGGGGAGAGAGTAGAGAGAGAAGAGAGGGGAGGCGGACGGACGGAGAGAGTGTTGGGGAGAGGGTAGAGAGAGAAGAGAGGGGAGGCATACGGAGAGAGAGAGAGAGGGAGAGGGTAGAGAGAGGAGAGGGGAGGCGGACGGAGAGAGAGAGGGGGAGAGAGTAGAGATAGAAGAGAGGGGAGGCGGGCAGAGAGAGAGAGGGGGAGAGAGTAGAGAGAGAAGAGAGGAGGAGAGGGTAGAGAGAGAAGAGAGGGGAGGCGGATGGAGAGAGAGAGGGGGAGAGAGTAGAGAGAGAAGAGAGGGGGAGAGTTTAGAGAGAGAAGAGAGGGGAGGCGTACAGAGAGAGAGAGGGGGAGAGGGTAGAGAGAGAAGAGAGGGGAGGCGGACGGAGAGAGAGAGGGGGAGAAGTTAGAGAGAGAAGAGAGGGGAGGCGGACAGAGAGAGAGAGGGGGGGGTGAGGGTATTGAGAGAAGAGAGGGGAGGCGGGCGGAGTAGAGAGAGGGGGAGAGTGTAGAGAGAGAAGAGAGGGGAGGCGGACGGAGAGAGAGAGGGGGAGAGGGTAGGGGGAGAAGAGAGGGGAGGCGGACGGAGAGAGAGAGGGGGAGAGAGTAGAGAGAGAAGAGAGGGGAGGCGGGCAGAGAGAGAGAGGGGGGAGAGAGTAGAGAGAGAAGAGAGGAGGAGAGGGTAGAGAGAGAAGAGAGGGGAGGCGGATGGAGAGAGAGAGGGGGAGAGAGTAGAGAGAGAAGAGAGGGGGAGAGTTTAGAGAGAGAAGAGAGGGGAGGCGTACGGAGAGAGAGAGGGGGAGAGGGTAGAGAGAGAAGAGAGGGGAGGCGGACGGAGAGAGAGAGGGGGAGAGAGTAGAGAGAGAAGAGAGGGGAGGCGGACGGAGAGAGAGAGGGGGAGAGAGTAGAGAGAGAAGAGAGGGGAGGCGGACGGACGGAGAGAGTGTTGGGGAGAGGGTAGAGAGAGAAGAGAGGGGAGGCATACGGAGAGAGAGAGAGAGGGAGAGGGTAGAGAGAGGAGAGGGGAGGCGGACGGAGAGAGAGAGGGGGAGAGAGTAGAGATAGAAGAGAGGGGAGGCGGGCAGAGAGAGAGAGGGGGAGAGAGTAGAGAGAGAAGAGAGGAGGAGAGGGTAGAGAGAGAAGAGAGGGGAGGCGGATGGAGAGAGAGAGGGGGAGAGAGTAGAGAGAGAAGAGAGGGGGAGAGTTTAGAGAGAGAAGAGAGGGGAGGCGTACGGAGAGAGAGAGGGGGAGAGGGTAGAGAGAGAAGAGAGGGGAGGCGGACGGAGAGAGAGAGGGGGAGAGAGTAGAGAGAGAAGAGAGGGGAGGCGGATGGAGAGAGAGAGAGGGGGAGAGAGTAGAGAGAGAAGAGAGGGGAGGCGGATGGAGAGAGAGAGAGGGGGAGAGAGTAGAGAGAGAGAGGGGGGAGGCGGACGGAGAGAGAGAGAGGGGGAGAGAGTAGAGAGAGAAGAGAGGGGAGGCGGATGGAGAGAGAGAGAGGGGGAGAGAGTAGAGAGAGAGAGGGGGAGGCGGACGGAGAGAGAGAGAGGGGGAGAGGGGTAGAGAGAGAGAGAGGGGGAGAGAGTAGAGAGAGAGAGAGGGGGAGAGAGTAGAGAGAGAGAGAGGGGAGGCGGATGGAGAGAGAGAGAGGGGGAGAGGGTAGAGAGAGAGAGAGGGGGAGAGAGTAGAGAGAGAGAGAGGGGAGGCGGACGGAGAGAGAGAGAGGGGGAGAGGGTAGAGAGAGAAGAGAGGGGAGGCGGACGGAGAGAGAGAGAGGGGGAGAGAGTAGAGAGAGAGAGGGGGGAGGCGGACGGAGAGAGAGAGGGGGAGAGGGTAGGAGAGAAGAGAGGGGAGGCGGATGGAGAGAGAGAGAGGGGGAGAGAGTAGAGAGAGAGAGGGGGGAGGCGGACGGAGAGAGAGAGGGGGAGAGAGTAGAGAGAGAGAGGGGGAGGCGGACGGAGAGAGAGAGAGGGGGAGAGAGTAGAGAGAGAGAGGGGGAGGCGGGCGGAGAGAGAGAGGGGGAGAGAGTAGAGAGAGAGAGGGGGAGGGGGACGGAGAGAGAGAGAGGGGGAAGCAGAGGCAGAGAGGGAAGCAGAGAGAAAAAGGAGATAAGTGTGCAAAGCTATACTGAGGGGGGAAGTGGGGTTGCAGGCTGACACGACACAGCATTGCTTAGTGCTTAGTGTATGTGCATGTGCGTGTGTTTGTGTGAGAGCGTGTGTGTGTGTGTGTGTGTGTGTGTGTGTGTGTGCAGTGTGTGTGGGTGGAGTGCTCTGTTCTCATGGCTGAAGGCTTTACTCCCGGGCTGTGGGCTGAACTGTGTGGTAACAGGTTAGGAGGCTTTAGCTGCTAAAACACAGGGGACCTACTGTACGCTGCCCCCTCATACACAGTGTTGCGTATGTGTGTCTGTGTGTGTGTGTGTGTATGTTTGTGTGTTCGAGTCCCCTCTCTGTGTGTGTGAGTCTGTTGGCTAGGTGCTGATGTAGTCCCCTCTCTGTGTGTGTGAGTCTGTTGGCTAGGTGCTGATGTAGTCCCCTCTCTGTGTGTGTGAGTCTGTTGGCTAGGTGCTGATGTAATCCCCTCTCTGTGTGTGTGAGTCTGTTGGCTAGGTGCTGATGTAATCCCCTCTCTGTGTGTGTGAGTCTGTTGGCTAGGTGCTGATGTAGTCCCCTCTCTGTGTGTGTGAGTCTGTTGGCTAGGTGCTGATGTAGTGCCCTCTCTGTGTGTGTGAGTCTGTTGGCTAGGTGCTGATTTAGTCCCCTCTCTGTGTGTATCAGTCTGTTGGTTAGGTGCTGATGTAATCCCCTCTCTGTGTGTGTGAGTCTGTTGGCTAGGTGCTGATGTAGTCCCCTCTCTGTGTGTGTGTGTCTGTTGGCTAGGTGCTGATGTAGTCCCCTCTCTGTGTGTGTGAGTCTGTTGGCTAGGTGCTGATGTAGTCCCCTCTCTGTGTGTGTGAGTCTGTTGGCTAGGTGCTGATGTAGTCCCCTCTCTGTGTGTGTGAGTCTGTTGGCTAGGTGCTGATGTAGTCCCCTCTCTGTGTGTGTGAGTCTGTTGGCTAGGTGCTGATGTAGTCCCCTCTCTGTGTGTGTGAGTCTGTTGGCTAGGTGCTGATGTAGTCCCCTCTGTGTGTGTGTGTGTCTGTTGGCTAGGTGCTGATGTAGTCCCCTCTCTGTGTGAGTCTGTTGGCTAGGTGCTGATGTAGTCCCCTCTCTGTGTGTGTGAGTCTGTTGGCTAGGTGCTGATGTAGTCCCCTCTCTGTGTGTGTGAGTCTGTTGGCTAGGTGCTGATGTAGTCCCCTCTCTGTGTGAGTCTGTTGGGCTAGGTGCTGATGTAGTCCCCTCTCTGTGTGAGTCTGTTGGCTAGGTGCTGATGTAGTCCCCTCTCTGTGTGAGTCTGTTGGCTAGGTGCTGATGTAGTACCCTCTCTGTGTGTGTGAGTCTGTTGGCTAGGTGCTGATGTAGTACCCTCTCTGTGTGTATCAGTCTGTTTGCTAGGTGCTGATGTAGTCCCCTCTCTGTGTGAGTCTGTTGGCTAGGTGCTGATGTAGTCCCCTCTCTGTGTGGCTTTGTGTTAAACTACCACATCAAGTCAATGAAGAGAAACACATTCTCACTTTCTCATGCTCATCTATTGCGTCTCTCTCACGGAGCACACTCTTTAATGGGAACACCTGTTTGGTTAACACACTCCAAAATGAGTTGTTTGCACTAGCTAGCAGGCTGTATACACATCATACCTTTGAAGGATTCTGACAGCTCTCTCTCTGTTAATATCAGTGTTGTTATGTTTGATTGGTTGTGAGAGGGGATGTATGTGGTTGTGAGAGGGGATGTATGTGGTTTTGAGAGGGGCTGTGTGTGGTTTTGAGAGGGGATTGTATGTGGTTTTGAGAGGGGATGTATGTGGTTTTGAGAGGGGATGTATGTGGTTTTGAGAGGGGATGTATGTGGTTTTGAGAGGGGCTGTGTGTGGTTTTGAGAGGGGCTGTGTGTGGTTGTGAGAGGGGCTGTGTGAGGTTGTGAGAGGGGGCCAGGGCTGTGTGTGGTTGTGAGAGGGGCTGTGTGTGGTTGTGAGAGGGGTCAGGGTTGTGTGTGGTTGTGAGAGGGGGCCAGGTCTGTGTGTGGCTGTGAGAGGGGCTGTGTGTGGTTGTGAGAAGGGCTGTGTGTGGTTGTGAGAGGGGCTGTGTGGGGTTGTGAGAGGGGGCCAGGGCTGTGTGTGGTTGTGAGAGGGGCTGTGTGTGGTTGTGAGAGGGTCTGTGTGTGGTTGTGAGACGGGGCCAGGTATGTGTGTGGTTGTGAGAGGGGCTGTGTGTGGTTGTGAGAGGGTGTGTGTGTGGTTGTGAGAGGGTGTGTGTGTGGTTGTGAGAGGGGGCCAGGTCTGTGTGTGGTTGTGAGAGGGGCTGTGTGTGGTTGTGAGAGGGGCTGTGTATGGTTGTGAGAGGGGCTGTGTGTGGTTGTGAGAGGGGCTGTGTGTGGTTGTGAGAGGGGCTGTGTGTGGTTGTGAGAGGGGCTGTGTGTGGTGTGAGAGGGGCTGTGTGTGGTTGTGAGAGGGGGCCAGGGCTGTGTGTGGTTGTGAGAGGGGGCCAGGTCTGTGTGTGGTTGTGAGAGGGGCTGTGTGTGGTTGTGAGAGGGGCTGTGTGTGGGTGTGAGAGGGGGTGTGTGTGGTTGTGAGAGGGGCTGTGTGTGGTTGTGAGTGGGGGCCAGGTATATGTGTGTGACAGCTGTAATCCCTAGCCCATTTTGACATGCTCATTACCCCAGCT
>NC_034200.2:1725621-1764366 GCF_002021735.2 Oncorhynchus kisutch
GAGGGTTTTGTTCTACTGGAGCTGTATGAATGAAGTGTTTGTTAGGAGGGTTTTGTTCTACTGGAGCTGTAATGATGAAGTGTTTTTTTAGGGTTTTGTTCTACTGGAGCTGTATGAATGAAGTGTTTGTTAGGAGGGTTTTGTTCTACTGGAGCTGTATGAATGAAGTGTTTGTTAGAGGGTTTTGTTCTACTGGAGCTGTATGAATGAAGGTTTTTGTTAGGAGGGTTTTGTTTCTACTGGAGCTGTATGAATGAATGTTTTGTTAAGGGTTTTGTTCTACTGGAGCTGTATTATGAAGTGTTTGTTAGGAGGGTTTTGTTCTACTGGAGCTGTATGAATGAAGTGTTTGTTTTAGGGTTGTTTTCTACTGGAGCTGTATGAATGAAGTGTTTGTTACGAGGGTTTTGTTCTACTGGAGCTGTATGAATGAAGTGTTTGTTAGGAGGGTTTTTTTCTACTGAGCTGTATGAATGAAGTGTTTGTTAGGAGGGTTTGTTCTACTGAGCTGTATGAATGAAGTGTTTGTTAGGAGGGTTTTGTTCTACTGGAGCTGTATGAATGAAGTGTTTGTTTGGATGGTTTTGTTCTACTGGAGCTGTATGAATGAAGTGTTTGTTAGGAGGGTTTTGTTCTACTGGAGCTGTATGAATGAAGTTTTGTTAGAGAGTTGTGTTTTCTACTGGAGCTGTATGAATAAGTGTTTGTTAGGAGGGTTTTGTTCTACTGGAGCTGTATGAATGAAGTGTTTGTTAGGAGGGTTTGTTCTACTGGAGCTGTATGAATGAAGTGTTTTGTTTAGGGGTTTGTTCTACTGGAGCTGTATGAATGAAGTTTTTGTTAGGAGGGTTTTGTTCTACTGGAGCTGTATGAATGAAGTGTTTTGTTGGAGGGTTTTGTTCTACTGGAGCTGTATGAATGAAGTGTTTTGTTAGAGGGTTTGTTCTACTGGAGCTGTATGAATGAAGTGTTTGTTAGAGGGTTTTGTTCTACTGGAGCTGTATGAATGAAGTGTTTGTTAGGAGGGTTTTGTTCTACTCTGGAGCTGTATGAATGAAGTGTTGTTAGGAGGTTTTTGTTTCTACTGGAGCTGTATGAATGAAGTGTTTGGTTAGGAGGGGGTTTGTTCTACTGGAGCTGTATGAATGAAGTGTTTGTTAGGAGGGTTTTGTTCTACTGGAGCTGTATGAATGAAGTGTTTGTTAGGAGGGTTTGTTCTACTGGAGCTGTATGAATGAAGTTTTGTTGTTCGGGTTTTGTTTACTGGAGCTGTATGAATGAAGTGTTTGTTAGGAGGGTTTTTGTTCTACTGGAGCTGTATGAATGAAGTGTTTGTTAGAGGGTTTTGTTCTACTGGAGCTGTATGAATGAAGTGTTTGTTAGGAGGATTTTGTTCTACTGGAGCTGTATGAATGATGTGTTTGTTAGGAGGGTTTTGTTCTACTGGAGCTGTATGAATGAAGTGTTTGTTAGGAGGGTTTTGTTCTACTGGAGCTGTATGAATGAAGTGTTTGTTAGGAGGTTTTTGTTCTACTGGAGCTGTATGAATGAAGTGTTTTTTTAGGGTTGTGTTCTACTGGAGCTGTATGAATGAAGTGTTTGTTAGGAGGGTTTTGTTCTACTGGAGCTGTATGAATGAAGTGTTTGTTAGGAGGGTTTTGTTCTACTGGAGCTGTATGATGAAGTGTTTGTTTTAGGGTTGTGTTCTACTGGAGCTGTATGAATGAAGTGTTTGTTACGAGGGTTTTGTTCTACTGGAGCTGTATGAATGAAGTGTTTGTTACGAGGGTTTTGTTCTACTGGAAAAAAGAATCCGGGGTTTGTTGGAGGGTTTTGTTCTACTGGACTGGTATGAATGAAGTGTTTTTTGGGTTTGGGTCTTGTTCAACTTGAAGTTTGAAGAAAGTGTTTTGTTAGGAAGGTTTGTTTAGGACTGGTATGAAGTGGTAAAAAAAAGGTAGTTTATTTTGTTCAGTTCTGTGTTTTAATAAGTGTTTGTTGAAAGTGTGGGGTCTAGAAGGTACTGGACTGTTTATGAATTGTTTTGTTCGAGGGTTGTTTTCTACTGGAGCTGTATGAATGAAGTGTTTTTTAGGAGGGTTTTTGTTCTACTGGAGCTGTATGAATGAAGTGTTTTTTAGGAGGGTTTTTTTTTCTACCTGGCTCTGTTGATGAAGTGTTTTTTTTTTTTTTCTACTGGAGCTGTATGAATGAGTGTTTTTACGAGGGTTTTTTTTCTACTGGAGCTTTGATGATGTTTTTTTTTAGGGTTTTTTCTACTGGAGCTGTATGAATGAAGTGTTTGTTAGGAGGGTTTTGTTCTAACTGGAGCTGTATGAATGAAGTGTTTTTTAGGAGGGTTTTGTTCTACTGGAGCTGTATGAATGAAGTGTTGTTAGGAGGGTTTTTTTCTGCTGGAGCTGTATGAATGAAGTGGTTTTTAGGAGGTTTTTGTTCTACTGGAGCTGTATGAATGAAGTGTTTGTTTTAGAGTTGTTTTCTACTGGAGCTGTATGAATGAAGTGTTTGTTACGAGGGTTTTGTTCTACTGGAGCTGTATGAATGAAGTGTTTGTTAGGAGGGTTTTGTTCTACTGGAGCTGTATGAATGAAGTGTTTGTTAGGAGGGTTTTGTTCTACTGGAGTGCTGTATGAATGATGTGTTTGTTAGGAGGGTTTTGTTCTACTGGAGCTGTATGAATGAAGTGTTTGTTAGGAGGGTTTTGTTCTACTGGAGCTGTATGAATGAAGTTTTGTTAGAGGTTTGTTCTACTGGAGCTGTATGAATGAAGTGTTTGTTTTAGGGTTGTGTTCTACTGGAGCTGTATGAATGAAGTGGTTTGTTAGGAGGGTTTTGTTTCTCCTGGAGCTCTTAGAAGGAAGTGTTTTGTTCCGATGGTTGGTTTTCTACTTTGGAGCTGTATGAATGAAGTGTTTGTTAGGAGGGTTTTGTTCTACTGGAGCTGTATGAATGAAGTGTTTTTTTTAGGGTTATGTTCTACTGGAGCTGTATGAATGAAGTGTTTGTTACGAGGGTTTTGTTCTACTGGAGCTGTATGAATGAAGTGTTTGTTAGGAGGGTTTTGTTCTACTGGAGCTGTATGAATGAAGTGTTTGTTAGGAGGGTTTGTTCTACTGGAGCTGTATGAATGAAGTGTTTGTTAGGAGGGTTTTGTCTACTGGAGCTGTATGAATGAAGTGTTTGTTAGGAGGGTTTTGTTCTACTGGAGCTGTATGAATGAAGTGTTTGTTAGGAGGGTTTTGTTCTACTGGAGCTGTATGAATGAAGTGTTTGTTAGGAGGGTTTTGTTCTACTGGAGCTGTATGAATGAAGTGTTTGTTAGGGTTGTGTTCTACTGGAGCTGTATGAATGAAGTGTTTGTTAGGAGGGTTTTGTTCTACTGGAGCTGTATGAATGAAGTGTTTGTTAGGAGGGTTTTGTTCTACTGGAGCTGTATGAATGAAGTGTTTTTAGGGTTGTGTTCTACTGGAGCTGTATGAATGAAGTGTTTGTTAGGAGGGTTTGTTCTACTGGAGCTGTATGAATGAAGTGTTTGTTAGGAGGGTTTTGTTCTACTGGAGCTGTATGAATGAAGTGTTTGTTAGGAGGGTTTTGTTCTACTGGAGCTGTATGAATGAAGTGTTTGTTAGGAGGGTTTTGTTCTACTGGAGCTGTATGAATGAAGTGTTTGTTAGGAGGGTTTTGTTCTACTGGAGCTGTATGAATGAAGTGTTTGTTAGGAGGTTTTGTTCTACTGGAGCTGTATGAATGAAGTGTTTGTTAGGAGGGTTTTGTTCTACTGGAGCTGTATGAATGAAGTGTTTGTTAGGAGGGTTTGTTCTACTGGAGCTGTATGAATGAAGTGTTTGTTAGGAGGGTTTTGTTCTACTGGAGCTGTATGAATGAAGTGTTTGTTAGGAGGGTTTTGTTCTACTGGAGCTGTATGAATGAAGTGTTTGTTAGGAGGGTTTTGTTCTACTGGAGCTGTATGAATGAAGTGTTTGTTAGGAGGGTTTTGTTCTACTGGAGCTGTATGAATGAAGTGTTTGTTAGGAGGGTTTTGTTCTACTGGAGCTGTATGAATGAAGTGTTTGTTTGAGGGTTTTGTTCTACTGGAGCTGTATGAATGAAGTGTTTGTTAGGAGGGTTTTGTTCTACTGGAGCTGTATGAATGAAGTGTTTGTTAGGAGGTTTTGTTCTACTGGAGCTGTATGAATGAAGTGTTTGTTAGGAGGTTTTGTTCTACTGGAGCTGTATGAATGAAGTGTTTGTTAGGAGGGTTTTGTTCTACTGGAGCTGTATGAATGAAGTGTTTGTTAGGAGGGTTTTGTTCTACTGGAGCTGTATGAATGAAGTGTTTGTTAGGAGGGTTTTGTTCTACTGGAGCTGTATGAATGAAGTGTTTGTTAGGAGGGTTTGTTCTACTGGAGCTGTATGAATGAAGTGTTTGTTAGGAGGGTTTGTTCTACTGGAGCTGTATGAATGAAGTGTTTGTTAGAGGGTTTTGTTCTCCTGGAGCTGTATGAATGAAGTGTTTGTTAGGAGGGTTTTTGTTCTACTGGGCTAGTATGAACTGAAGTGTTTGTTAGGAGGATTTCTGTTCTACTGGAGCCTGTATGCATGAATAAGTGTTTGTTAGGAGGGTTTTGTTTCTACTGGAGCTGTATGAATGAGTGTCTGTTAGGAGGGTTTTGATTCTACTGGAGCTGTAATGAATGAGTGTCTTGTTAGGAGGGTTTTGTTCTACCTCGGAGCTGCTATGAATGAAGTGTTTGTTAGGAGGGTTTTGTTATCACTGGACGCTGTATGAATGGAAGTGTTTGTTTCAGGGACGTTTTGTTCTACTGGAGCTGTAGGAATGAAGTGGGTTTGTTACGAGGGTTTTGTTCTCCTGGAGCCTGTATGAATGAAAGTGTTTGGTTTAGAGGGGTTGTGTTTCACTGGAGCTCTATGAATGAAGTTTTGTTAGGAGGGTTTTGTTCTACTGGAGCTGTATGAATGAAGTGTTTCTTTCAGGAGGATTGTGTTCTACTGGAGCTGTATGAATGAAGTGTTTGTTAGGAGGTTTTGTTCTACATGGAGCTGTATGAATGAAGTGTTTGTTAGGAGGGTTTTGTTCTACTGGAGCTGTATGAATGAAGTGTTGTTAGGAGGGTTTTGTTCTACTGAGCTGTATGAATGAAGTGTTTGTTAGGAGGTTTTGTTCTACTGAGCTGTATGAATGAAGTGTTTGTTAGGGGGTTTTTGTTCTACTGGAGCTGTATAATGAAGTGTTTGTTAGGAGGTTTTGTTCTCTGGAGCTGTATGAATGAAGTGTTTGTTAGGAGGGTTTGTTCTACTGGAGCTGTATGATGAAGTGTTTGTTAGGAGGGTTTTGTTCTACTGGAGCTGTATGAATGAGTGTTTGTTAGGAGGTTTTGTTCTACTGGAGCTGTATGAATGAAGTGTTTTGTTAGGAGGTTTTGTTCTACTGGAGCTGTATGAATGAAAGTGTTTGTCGAGGGTTTTGTCTACTGGAGCTGTATGAATGAAGTGTTTGTTAGGAGGGTTTTGTTCTACTGGAGCTGTATGAATGAAGTGTTTGTTAGGAGGGTTTTGTTCTACTGGAGCTGTATGAATGAAGTGTTTTTTTAGGGTTGTGTTCTACTGGAGCTGTATGAATGAAGTGTTTGTTAGGAGGGTTTGTTCTACTGGAGCTGTATGAATGAAGTGTTTGTTTAGGACGGTTTTGTTCTCTGGAGCTCTATGAATGAAGTGTTTGTTAGGAGGGTTTGTTCTACTGGAGCTGTATGAATGAAGTGTTTGTTAGGAGGGTTTTGTTCTACTGGAGCTGTATGAATGAAGTGTTTGTTAGGAGGGTTTTGTTCTACTGGAGCTGTATGAATGAAGTGTTTGTTCGTTGGGTTTGTTCTACTGGAGCTGCTAGAAGTGATTGTTAGGGTTTTTGTTCTACTGGAGCTGTATGATGAAGTGTTTGTTAGAGGGTTTTTGTTCTACTGGAGCTGTATGAATGAAGTTTTGGTTAGGAGGGTTCTGTCTACTGGTGCTGTATGAATGAAGTGTTTGTTAGAGGGTTTTGTTCTACTGGAGCTGTATGAAGAAGTGTTTGTTAGGAGGGTTTTGTCTACTGGAGCTGTATGAATGAAGTTGTTTGTTAGGATGGTTTTGTTCTACTGGGCTGTATGAATGAAGTGTTTGTTAGGAGGGTTTTGTCTCACTGGAGCTGTTGAATGAAGTGTTTGCTTAGGAGGGTTTTGTTCTATCTGGAGCTTAGGAATGAGTGTTTTAGGAGGGTTTTGTCTACTGAGCTGTATGAAATGAAGTGTTTGTTAGGAGGGTTGTTCTACTGGAGCTGTATGAATGAAGTGTTTGTTAGGAGGGTTTTGTTCTACTGGAGCTGTATGAATGAAGTGTTTGTTAGGAGGTTTTGTTTCTACTGAGCTGTATGAATGAAGTGTTTGTTAGGAGGGTTTTTGTTCTACTGAGCTGTATGAATGAAGTGTTTGTTACGAGGTTTTGTTCTACTGGTAGCTGTATGATGAAGTGTTTGTTAGGAGGTTTTGTTCTACTGGAGCTGTATGAATGAAGTGTTTTGTTAGGAGGGTTTTGTTCTACTGGAGCTGTATGAATGAAGTGTTTGTTAGGAGGGTTTGTTCTACTGGAGCTGTATGAATGAAGTGTTTGTTACGAGGGTTTTGTTCTACTGGAGCTGTATGAATGAAGTGTTTGTTAGGAGGGTTTTGTTCTACTGGAGCTGTATGAATGAAGTGTTTGTTAGAAGGTTTTGTTCTACTGGAGCTGTATGAATGAAGTGTTGTTAGGAGGTTGTCTACTGAGCTGTATGAGAGTGTTTGTTAGGAGGGTTTGTTCTACTGGAGCTGTATGAATGAAGTGTTTGTTAGGAGGGTTTTGTTCTACTGGAGCTGTATGAATGAAGTGTTTGTTAGGAGGGTTTGTTCTACTGGAGCTGTATGAATGAAGTGTTTGTTAGGAGGGTTTTGTTCTACTGGAGCTGTATGAATGAAGTGTTTGTGAGGAGGGTTTTGTTCTACTGGAGCTGTATGAATGAAGTGTTTGTTAGGAGGGTTTGTTCTACTGGAGCTGTATGAATGAAGTGTTTGTTAGGAGGGTTTTGTTCTACTGGAGCTGTATGAATGAAGTGTTTGTTAGGAGGGTTTGGTTCTACTGGAGCTGTATGAATGAAGTGTTTGTTTAGGAGGTTTTTTCTACTGAGCTGTATGAATGAAGTGTTTGTTAGGAGGGTTTTGTTCTACTGGAGCTGTATGAATGAAGTGTTTGTTAGGAGGGTTTTTTTCTCCTGGAGCTGTATGAATGAAGTGTTTGTTAGGAGGGTTTTGTTCTACTGGAGCTCTATGAATGCAGTGTTTGTTAGGAGGGTTTGTTTCTCCTGGAGCTGTAATGAATGAAGTGTTTGTTAGGAGGGTTTTGTTCTACTGGAGCTGTATGAATGAAGTGTTTGTTAGGAGGGTTTTGTTCTACTGGAGCTGTATGAATGAAGTGTTTGTTACGAGGTTTTGTTCTACTGGAGCTGTATGAATGAAGTGTTTGTTAGCAGGGTTTTGTTCTACTGGAGCTGTATGATGAGTGTTTGTTGGAGGGTTTTGTTCTACTGGAGCTGTATAATGAAGTGTTGTTAGGAGGTTTTGTTCTACTGAGCTGTATGAATGAAGTGTTTGTTAGGAGGGTTTTGTTCTACTGGAGCTGTATGAATGAAGTGTTTGTTAGGAGGGTTTTGTTCTACTGGAGCTGTATGAATGAAGTGTTTGTTAGGAGGGTTTTGTTCTCCTGGAGCTGTATGAATGAAGTGTTTGTTAGGAGGGTTTTGTTCTACTGGAGCTGTATGAATGAAGTGTTTGTTAGGAGGGTTTTGTTCTACTGGAGCTGTATGAATGAAGTGTTTGTTAGTTGGGTTTTGTTCTACTGGAGCTGTATGAATGAAGTGTTTGTTAGGAGGGTTTTGTTCTACTGGAGCTGTATGAATGAAGTGTTTGTTAGGAGGGTTTTGTTCTACTGGAGCTGTATGAATGAAGTGTTTGTTAGGAGGGTTTTGTTCTACTGGAGCTGTATGAATGAAGTGTTTGTTAGGAGGGTTTTGTTCTACTGGAGCTGTATGAATGAAGTGTTTGTTAGGAGGGTTTTGTTCTACTGGAGCTGTATGAATGAAGTGTTTGTTAGGAGGGTTTTGTTCTACTGGAGCTGTATGAATGAAGTGTTTGTTAGGAGGGTTTTGTTCTACTGGAGCTGTATGAATGAAGTGTTTGTTAGGAGGGTTTGTTCTACTGGAGCTGTAGGAATGAAGTGTTTGTTAGTTGGGTTTTGTTCTACTGGAGCTGTATGAATGACTTTGGGTATGGTTCTGTCTGGATGTGTTTTTAGGAGGTTTTGTTCTACTGGAGCTGTATGAATGAAGTGTTTTTTAGGAGGGTTTTGTTCTACTGGAGGCTGTATTGAATGAAGTGTTTGTTAGGAGGGTTTTGTTCTACTGGTGCTGTATGAATGAAGTGTTTGTTAGGAGGGTTTTGTTCTACTGGAGCTGTATGAATGAAGTGTTTGTTAGGAGGGTTTTGTTCTACTGGAGCTGTATGAATGAAGTGTTTGTAGGAGGGTTTTGTTCTACTGGAGCTGTATGAATGAAGTGTTTGTTAGGAGGGTTTTGTTCTACTGGAGCTGTATGAATGAAGTGTTTGTTAGGAGGGTTTTTGTTCTACTGGAGCTGTATGAATGAAGTGTTTTGTTAGGAGGGTTTTGTTCTACTGGAGCTGTATGAATGAAGTGTTTGTTAGGAGGGTTTTGTTCTACTGGAGCTGTATGAATGAAGTGTTTGTAGGAGGGTTTTGTTCTACTGGAGCTGTATGAATGAAGTGTTTGTTAGGAGGGTTTTGTTCTACTGGAGCTGTATGAATGAAGTGTTTGTTAGGAGGGTTTTGTTCTACTGGAGCTGTATGAATGAAGTGTTTGTTAGGAGGGTTTTGTTCTACTGGAGCTGTATGAATGAAGTGTTTGTTACGAGGGTTTTGTTCTACTGGAGCTGTATGAATGAAGTGTTTTGTTAGGAGGGTTTTTGTTCTACTGGAGCTGTATGAATGAAGTGTTTGTTAGGAGGGTTTTGTTCTACTGGAGCTGTATGAATGAAGTGTTTGTTAGGAGGGTTTTGTTCTACTGGAGCTGTATGAATGAAGTGTTGTTAGGAGGGTTTTGTTCTACTGAGCTGTATGAATGAAGTGTTTGTTAGGAGGGTTTTGTTCCTGGAGCTGTATGAATGAAGTGTTTGTTAGGATGGTTTTGTTCTACTGGAGCTGTATGAATGAAGTGTTTGTTTGAGGGTTTTGTTCTACTGGAGCTGTATGAATGAAGTGTTTGTTAGGAGGGTTTTGTTCTACTGGAGCTGTATGAATGAAGTGTTTTTTTTAGGGTTGTGTTCTACTGGAGCTGTATGAATGAAGTGTTTGTTAGGAGGGTTTTGTTCTACTGGAGCTGTATGAATGAAGTGTTTGTTAGGGGTTGTGTTCTACTGGAGCTGTTGATGAGTGTTTTGTTAGGAGGGTTTTGTTCTACTGGAGCTGTATGAATGAAGTGTTTGTTAGGAGGGTTTTGTTCTACTGGAGCTGTATGAATGAAGTGTTTGTTAGGAGGTTTTGTTCTACTGGAGCTGTATGATGAAGTGTTTTGTTGAGAGGGTTTTGTTCTACTGGACTGTATGAATGAAAGTGTTTGTTAGGAGGGTTTTGTTCTACTGGAGGCTGTATGGATGAAGTGTTTGTAGGAGGGTTTTGTTCTACTGGAGGGTTTTGTTCTCCTGGAGCTTATGATGAAGTGTTTGTTAGGAGGGTTTTGTTCTACTGGAGCTGTATGAATGAAGTGTTTGTTAGGAGGGTTTTTGTTCTACTGGAGCTGTATGAATGAAGTGTTTGTAGGAGGGTTTTGTTCTACTGGAGCTGTATGAATGAAGTGTTTGTTAGGAGGGTTTTGGTTCTACTGGAGCTGTATGAATGAAGTGTTTGTTAGGAGGGTTTTTGTTCTACTGGAGCTGTATGAATGAAGTGTTTGTTAGGATGGTTTTGTTCTCCTGGAAGCTGTATGAATGAAGTGTTTGTTAGGAGGGTTTTGTTCTACTGGAGCTGTATGAATGAAGTGTTTGTTACGAGGTTTTGTTCTACTGGAGCTGTATGAATGAAGTGTTTGTTAGGAGGGTTTTGTTCTACTGGAGCTGTATGAATGAAGTGTTTGTTAGGAGGGTTTTGTTCTACTGGAGCTGTATGAATGAAGTGTTTGTTTGGAGGGTTTTGTTCTCCTGGAGCTGTATGAATGAAGTGTTTGTTAGGATGGTTTTGTTCTACTGTATGAATGAAGTGTTTGTTAGGAGGGTTTTGTTCTACTGGAGCTGTATGAATGAAGTGTTTGTTAGGAGGGTTTTGTTCTACTGGAGCTGTATGAATGAAGTGTTTGTTAGGAGGGTTTTGTTCTACTGGAGCTGTATGAATGAAGTGTTTGTTAGGAGGGTTTTGTTCTACTGGAGCTGTATGAATGAAGTGTTTGTTAGGAGGGTTTTGTTCTACTGGAGCTGTATGAATGAAGTGTTTGTTAGGAGGGTTTTGTTCTACTGGAGCTGTATGAATGAAGTGTTTGTTAGGAGGGTTTTGTTCTACTGGAGCTGTATGAATGAAGTGTTTGTTAGGAGGGTTTTGTTCTACTGGAGCTGTATGAATGAAGTGTTTGTTAGGAGGGTTTTGTTCTACTGGAGCTGTATGAATGAAGTGTTTGTTAGGAGGGTTTTGTTCTACTGGAGCTGTATGAATGAAGTGTTTGTTAGGAGGGTTTTGTTCTACTGGAGCTGTATGAATGAAGTGTTTGTTAGGAGGGTTTTGTTCTACTGGAGCTGTATGAATGAAGTGTTTGTTAGGAGGGTTTTGTTCTACTGGAGCTGTATGAATGAAGTGTTTGTTAGGAGGGTTTTGTTCTACTGGAGCTGTATGAATGAAGTGTTTGTTAGGAGGGTTTTGTTCTACTGGAGCTGTATGAATGAAGTGTTTGTTAGGAGGGTTTTGTTCTACTGGAGCTGTATGAATGAAGTGTTTGTTAGGAGGGTTTTGTTCTACTGGAGCTGTATGAATGAAGTGTTTGTTAGGAGGGTTTTGTTCTACTGGAGCTGTATGAATGAAGTGTTTGTTAGGAGGGTTTTGTTCTACTGGAGCTGTATGAATGAAGTGTTTGTTAGGAGGGTTTTGTTCTACTGGAGCTGTATGAATGAAGTGTTTGTTAGGAGGGTTTTGTTCTACTGGAGCTGTATGAATGAAGTGTTTGTTAGGAGGGTTTTGTTCTACTGGAGCTGTATGAATGAAGTGTTTGTTAGGAGGGTTTTGTTCTACTGGAGCTGTATGAATGAAGTGTTTGTTAGGAGGGTTTTGTTCTACTGGAGCTGTATGAATGAAGTGTTTGTTAGGAGGGTTTTGTTCTACTGGAGCTGTATGAATGAAGTGTTTGTTAGGAGGGTTTTGTTCTACTGGAGCTGTATGAATGAAGTGTTTGTTAGGAGGGTTTTGTTCTACTGGAGCTGTATGAATGAAGTGTTTGTTAGGAGGGTTTTGTTCTACTGGAGCTGTATGAATGAAGTGTTTGTTAGGAGGGTTTTGTTCTACTGGAGCTGTATGAATGAAGTGTTTGTTAGGAGGGTTTTGTTCTACTGGAGCTGTATGAATGAAGTGTTTGTTAGGAGGGTTTTGTTCTACTGGAGCTGTATGAATGAAGTGTTTGTTAGGAGGGTTTTGTTCTACTGGAGCTGTATGAATGAAGTGTTTGTTAGGAGGGTTTTGTTCTACTGGAGCTGTATGAATGAAGTGTTTGTTAGGAGGGTTTTGTTCTACTGGAGCTGTATGAATGAAGTGTTTGTTAGGAGGGTTTTGTTCTACTGGAGCTGTATGAATGAAGTGTTTGTTAGGAGGGTTTTGTTCTACTGGAGCTGTATGAATGAAGTGTTTGTTAGGAGGGTTTTGTTCTACTGGAGCTGTATGAATGAAGTGTTTGTTAGGAGGGTTTTGTTCTACTGGAGCTGTATGAATGAAGTGTTTGTTAGGAGGGTTTTGTTCTACTGGAGCTGTATGAATGAAGTGTTTGTTAGGAGGGTTTTGTTCTACTGGAGCTGTATGAATGAAGTGTTTGTTAGGAGGGTTTTGTTCTACTGGAGCTGTATGAATGAAGTGTTTGTTAGGAGGGTTTTGTTCTACTGGAGCTGTATGAATGAAGTGTTTGTTAGGAGGGTTTTGTTCTACTGGAGCTGTATGAATGAAGTGTTTGTTAGGAGGGTTTTGTTCTACTGGAGCTGTATGAATGAAGTGTTTGTTAGGAGGGTTTTGTTCTACTGGAGCTGTATGAATGAAGTGTTTGTTAGGAGGGTTTTGTTCTACTGGAGCTGTATGAATGAAGTGTTTGTTAGGAGGGTTTTGTTCTACTGGAGCTGTATGAATGAAGTGTTTGTTAGGAGGGTTTTGTTCTACTGGAGCTGTATGAATGAAGTGTTTGTTAGGAGGGTTTTGTTCTACTGGAGCTGTATGAATGAAGTGTTTGTTAGGAGGGTTTTGTTCTACTGGAGCTGTATGAATGAAGTGTTTGTTACGAGGTTTTGTTCTACTGGAGCTGTATGAATGAAGTGTTTGTTAGGAGGGTTTTGTTCTACTGGAGCTGTATGAATGAAGTGTTTGTTAGGAGGGTTTTGTTCTACTGGAGCTGTATGAATGAAGTGTTTGTTAGGAGGGTTTTGTTCTACTGGAGCTGTATGAATGAAGTGTTTGTTAGGAGGGTTTTGTTCTACTGGAGCTGTATGAATGAAGTGTTTGTTAGGAGGGTTTTGTTCTACTGGAGCTGTATGAATGAAGTGTTTGTTAGGAGGGTTTTGTTCTACTGGAGCTGTATGAATGAAGTGTTTGTTAGGAGGGTTTTGTTCTACTGGAGCTGTATGAATGAAGTGTTTGTTAGGAGGGTTTTGTTCTACTGGAGCTGTATGAATGAAGTGTTTGTTAGGAGGGTTTTGTTCTACTGGAGCTGTATGAATGAAGTGTTTGTTAGGAGGGTTTTGTTCTACTGGAGCTGTATGAATGAAGTGTTTGTTAGGAGGGTTTTGTTCTACTGGAGCTGTATGAATGAAGTGTTTGTTAGGAGGGTTTTGTTCTACTGGAGCTGTATGAATGAAGTGTTTGTTAGGAGGGTTTTGTTCTACTGGAGCTGTATGAATGAAGTGTTTGTTAGGAGGGTTTTGTTCTACTGGAGCTGTATGAATGAAGTGTTTGTTAGGAGGGTTTTGTTCTACTGGAGCTGTATGAATGAAGTGTTTGTTAGGAGGGTTTTGTTCTACTGGAGCTGTATGAATGAAGTGTTTGTTAGGAGGGTTTTGTTCTACTGGAGCTGTATGAATGAAGTGTTTGTTAGGAGGGTTTTGTTCTACTGGAGCTGTATGAATGAAGTGTTTGTTAGGAGGGTTTTGTTCTACTGGAGCTGTATGAATGAAGTGTTTGTTAGGAGGGTTTTGTTCTACTGGAGCTGTATGAATGAAGTGTTTGTTAGGAGGGTTTTGTTCTACTGGAGCTGTATGAATGAAGTGTTTGTTAGGAGGGTTTTGTTCTACTGGAGCTGTATGAATGAAGTGTTTGTTAGGAGGGTTTTGTTCTACTGGAGCTGTATGAATGAAGTGTTTGTTAGGAGGGTTTTGTTCTACTGGAGCTGTATGAATGAAGTGTTTGTTAGGAGGGTTTTGTTCTACTGGAGCTGTATGAATGAAGTGTTTGTTAGGAGGGTTTTGTTCTACTGGAGCTGTATGAATGAAGTGTTTGTTAGGAGGGTTTTGTTCTACTGGAGCTGTATGAATGAAGTGTTTGTTAGGAGGGTTTTGTTCTACTGGAGCTGTATGAATGAAGTGTTTGTTAGGAGGGTTTTGTTCTACTGGAGCTGTATGAATGAAGTGTTTGTTAGGAGGGTTTTGTTCTACTGGAGCTGTATGAATGAAGTGTTTGTTAGGAGGGTTTTGTTCTACTGGAGCTGTATGAATGAAGTGTTTGTTAGGAGGGTTTTGTTCTACTGGAGCTGTATGAATGAAGTGTTTGTTAGGAGGGTTTTGTTCTACTGGAGCTGTATGAATGAAGTGTTTGTTAGGAGGGTTTTGTTCTACTGGAGCTGTATGAATGAAGTGTTTGTTAGGAGGGTTTTGTTCTACTGGAGCTGTATGAATGAAGTGTTTGTTAGGAGGGTTTTGTTCTACTGGAGCTGTATGAATGAAGTGTTTGTTAGGAGGGTTTTGTTCTACTGGAGCTGTATGAATGAAGTGTTTGTTAGGAGGGTTTTGTTCTACTGGAGCTGTATGAATGAAGTGTTTGTTAGGAGGGTTTTGTTCTACTGGAGCTGTATGAATGAAGTGTTTGTTAGGAGGGTTTTGTTCTACTGGAGCTGTATGAATGAAGTGTTTGTTAGGAGGGTTTTGTTCTACTGGAGCTGTATGAATGAAGTGTTTGTTAGGAGGGTTTTGTTCTACTGGAGCTGTATGAATGAAGTGTTTGTTAGGAGGGTTTTGTTCTACTGGAGCTGTATGAATGAAGTGTTTGTTAGGAGGGTTTTGTTCTACTGGAGCTGTATGAATGAAGTGTTTGTTAGGAGGGTTTTGTTCTACTGGAGCTGTATGAATGAAGTGTTTGTTAGGAGGGTTTTGTTCTACTGGAGCTGTATGAATGAAGTGTTTGTTAGGAGGGTTTTGTTCTACTGGAGCTGTATGAATGAAGTGTTTGTTAGGAGGGTTTTGTTCTACTGGAGCTGTATGAATGAAGTGTTTGTTAGGAGGGTTTTGTTCTACTGGAGCTGTATGAATGAAGTGTTTGTTAGGAGGGTTTTGTTCTACTGGAGCTGTATGAATGAAGTGTTTGTTAGGAGGGTTTTGTTCTACTGGAGCTGTATGAATGAAGTGTTTGTTAGGAGGGTTTTGTTCTACTGGAGCTGTATGAATGAAGTGTTTGTTAGGAGGGTTTTGTTCTACTGGAGCTGTATGAATGAAGTGTTTGTTAGGAGGGTTTTGTTCTACTGGAGCTGTATGAATGAAGTGTTTGTTAGGAGGGTTTTGTTCTACTGGAGCTGTATGAATGAAGTGTTTGTTAGGAGGGTTTTGTTCTACTGGAGCTGTATGAATGAAGTGTTTGTTAGGAGGGTTTTGTTCTACTGGAGCTGTATGAATGAAGTGTTTGTTAGGAGGGTTTTGTTCTACTGGAGCTGTATGAATGAAGTGTTTGTTAGGAGGGTTTTGTTCTACTGGAGCTGTATGAATGAAGTGTTTGTTAGGAGGGTTTTGTTCTACTGGAGCTGTATGAATGAAGTGTTTGTTAGGAGGGTTTTGTTCTACTGGAGCTGTATGAATGAAGTGTTTGTTAGGAGGGTTTTGTTCTACTGGAGCTGTATGAATGAAGTGTTTGTTAGGAGGGTTTTGTTCTACTGGAGCTGTATGAATGAAGTGTTTGTTAGGAGGGTTTTGTTCTACTGGAGCTGTATGAATGAAGTGTTTGTTAGGAGGGTTTTGTTCTACTGGAGCTGTATGAATGAAGTGTTTGTTAGGAGGGTTTT
Organism: Oncorhynchus kisutch; assembly: GCF_002021735.2. Lineage (NCBI taxonomy): Eukaryota > Metazoa > Chordata > Actinopteri > Salmoniformes > Salmonidae > Oncorhynchus > Oncorhynchus kisutch. The sequence continues at coordinate 1,741,231 of NC_034200.2, forward strand.
GTTCTACTGGAGCTGTATGAATGAAGTGTTTGTTAGGAGGGTTTTGTTCTACTGGAGCTGTATGAATGAAGTGTTTGTTAGGAGGGTTTTGTTCTACTGGAGCTGTATGAATGAAGTGTTTGTTAGGAGGGTTTTGTTCTACTGGAGCTGTATGAATGAAGTGTTTGTTAGGAGGGTTTTGTTCTACTGGAGCTGTATGAATGAAGTGTTTGTTAGGAGGGTTTTGTTCTACTGGAGCTGTATGAATGAAGTGTTTGTTAGGAGGGTTTTGTTCTACTGGAGCTGTATGAATGAAGTGTTTGTTAGGAGGGTTTTGTTCTACTGGAGCTGTATGAATGAAGTGTTTGTTAGGAGGGTTTTGTTCTACTGGAGCTGTATGAATGAAGTGTTTGTTAGGAGGGTTTTGTTCTACTGGAGCTGTATGAATGAAGTGTTTGTTAGGAGGGTTTTGTTCTACTGGAGCTGTATGAATGAAGTGTTTGTTAGGAGGGTTTTGTTCTACTGGAGCTGTATGAATGAAGTGTTTGTTAGGAGGGTTTTGTTCTACTGGAGCTGTATGAATGAAGTGTTTGTTAGGAGGGTTTTGTTCTACTGGAGCTGTATGAATGAAGTGTTTGTTAGGAGGGTTTTGTTCTACTGGAGCTGTATGAATGAAGTGTTTGTTAGGAGGGTTTTGTTCTACTGGAGCTGTATGAATGAAGTGTTTGTTAGGAGGGTTTTGTTCTACTGGAGCTGTATGAATGAAGTGTTTGTTAGGAGGGTTTTGTTCTACTGGAGCTGTATGAATGAAGTGTTTGTTAGGAGGGTTTTGTTCTACTGGAGCTGTATGAATGAAGTGTTTGTTAGGAGGGTTTTGTTCTACTGGAGCTGTATGAATGAAGTGTTTGTTAGGAGGGTTTTGTTCTACTGGAGCTGTATGAATGAAGTGTTTGTTAGGAGGGTTTTGTTCTACTGGAGCTGTATGAATGAAGTGTTTGTTAGGAGGGTTTTGTTCTACTGGAGCTGTATGAATGAAGTGTTTGTTAGGAGGGTTTTGTTCTACTGGAGCTGTATGAATGAAGTGTTTGTTAGGAGGGTTTTGTTCTACTGGAGCTGTATGAATGAAGTGTTTGTTAGGAGGGTTTTGTTCTACTGGAGCTGTATGAATGAAGTGTTTGTTAGGAGGGTTTTGTTCTACTGGAGCTGTATGAATGAAGTGTTTGTTAGGAGGGTTTTGTTCTACTGGAGCTGTATGAATGAAGTGTTTGTTAGGAGGGTTTTGTTCTACTGGAGCTGTATGAATGAAGTGTTTGTTAGGAGGGTTTTGTTCTACTGGAGCTGTATGAATGAAGTGTTTGTTAGGAGGGTTTTGTTCTACTGGAGCTGTATGAATGAAGTGTTTGTTAGGAGGGTTTTGTTCTACTGGAGCTGTATGAATGAAGTGTTTGTTAGGAGGGTTTTGTTCTACTGGAGCTGTATGAATGAAGTGTTTGTTAGGAGGGTTTTGTTCTACTGGAGCTGTATGAATGAAGTGTTTGTTAGGAGGGTTTTGTTCTACTGGAGCTGTATGAATGAAGTGTTTGTTAGGAGGGTTTTGTTCTACTGGAGCTGTATGAATGAAGTGTTTGTTAGGAGGGTTTTGTTCTACTGGAGCTGTATGAATGAAGTGTTTGTTAGGAGGGTTTTGTTCTACTGGAGCTGTATGAATGAAGTGTTTGTTAGGAGGGTTTTGTTCTACTGGAGCTGTATGAATGAAGTGTTTGTTAGGAGGGTTTTGTTCTACTGGAGCTGTATGAATGAAGTGTTTGTTAGGAGGGTTTTGTTCTACTGGAGCTGTATGAATGAAGTGTTTGTTAGGAGGGTTTTGTTCTACTGGAGCTGTATGAATGAAGTGTTTGTTAGGAGGGTTTTGTTCTACTGGAGCTGTATGAATGAAGTGTTTGTTAGGAGGGTTTTGTTCTACTGGAGCTGTATGAATGAAGTGTTTGTTAGGAGGGTTTTGTTCTACTGGAGCTGTATGAATGAAGTGTTTGTTAGGAGGGTTTTGTTCTACTGGAGCTGTATGAATGAAGTGTTTGTTAGGAGGGTTTTGTTCTACTGGAGCTGTATGAATGAAGTGTTTGTTAGGAGGGTTTTGTTCTACTGGAGCTGTATGAATGAAGTGTTTGTTAGGAGGGTTTTGTTCTACTGGAGCTGTATGAATGAAGTGTTTGTTAGGAGGGTTTTGTTCTACTGGAGCTGTATGAATGAAGTGTTTGTTAGGAGGGTTTTGTTCTACTGGAGCTGTATGAATGAGTGTTTTTACGAGGGATTTGTTATCTGGAGCTGTATGAATGCAAGTGTTTGTTAGGATGGTTTTGTTTCTCACTGGAGCCTGTATGAATGAAGTGTTTGTTTACGAGGTTTTGTTCTACTGGAGCTGTATGAATGAAGTGTTTGTTAGCAGGGTTTTGTTCTACTGGAGTGTATGAATGAAGTGTTTGGTTGGAGGTTTTGTTCTACTGGAGCTGTTGAATGGAAGTGTTTTGTTAGGAGGGTTTTGTTCTACTGGAGCTGTATGAATGGAAGTGTTTGTTAGGATGGTTTTGTTCACTGGAGCTGTATGAATGAAGTGTTGTTAGGAGGGTTTTGTTCTACTGGAGCTGTATGAATGAAGTGTTTGTTAGGAGGGTTTTGTTCTACTGGAGCTGTATGAATGACGTGTTTTGTTCGAGGGTTTTTGTTCTACTGGAGCTGTATGAATGAAGTGTTTTGTTAGAGGGTTTTGTTCTACTGGAGCTGTATGAATGAAGTGTTTGTTACGAGGTTTTGTTCTACTGAGCTGTATGAATGACGTGTTGTTAGCAAGGGTTTTGTTCTACTGGAGCTGTATGAATGAGTGTTTTGTTACGAGGGTTTTGTTCTACTGGAGCCTGTAATGGAATGAAGTGTTTGTTAGGAGGGTTTTGTTCTACTGGAGCTGTATGAATGAAGTGTTTGGTTAGTCAAGGGTTTTGTTCTACTGGAGCTCTATGAATGAAGTGTTTGTTAGGGAGGGTTTTGTTCTACTGGAACTGTATGAATGAAGTGTTTGTTAGGATGGGTTTTTGTTCATCTACTGGAGCTGTAATGGAATGGATGTTGTCTTTTAGGAGGGTTTGTGTTCTTACTCGGAGATGTAATGAATGAAGTGTTTGTGAGGAGGGTTTTGTTCTACTGGAGCTGTATGAATGAAGTGTTTGTGAGGAGGGTTTTTGGTTCTACTGGAGCTGTTAATGAATGAAGTGTTTGTTAGGGATGGTTTGTTCTACTGGATGCTGGATATGGAATGAAGTGTTCGTTTAGGAGGGTTTGTTGTTCTACTGGAGCTCTATGAATGAAGTGTTTGGTATGGAGGGTTTTGTTCCCTGGAGCTGTATGAATGAAGTGTTTGTTAGAGGGTTTTGTTCTACTGGAGCTGTAATGAATGAAGTGTTTGTTACGAGGGTTGGTGTTCTACTGGAGCTGTATGAATGAGTGTTTGTTAGGAGGGTTTTGTTCTACTGGAGCTGTATGAATGAAGTGTTTGTTAGGAGGGTTTGTTCCTACTGGAGCTGTATGAATGAGTGTTTGTTAGGAGGGTTTTGTTCTACTGGAGCTGTATGAATGAAGTGTTTGTTAGGAGGGTTTTGTTCTACTGGAGCTGTATGAATGAAGTGTTTGTTAGGAGGGTTTTGTTCTACTGGAGCTTGTATGAATGAAGTGTTTGTTAGGAGGGTTTTGTTCTACTGGAGCTGTATGAATGAAGTGTTTGTTAGGAGGGTTTTGTTCTACTGGAGCTGTAATGAATGAAGTGTTTGTTAGGAGGGTTTTGTTCTACCTGGAGCTGTATGAATGAAGTGTTTTGTTAGGAGGGTTTTGTTCTACTGGAGCTGTATGAATGAAGTGTTTGTTAGGAGGGTTTTGTTCTACTGGAGCTGTATGAATGAAGTGTTTGTTAGGATGGTTTGTTCTACTGGAGCTGTATGAATGAAGTGTTTGTTTTAGGGTTGTGTTCTACTGGAGCTGTATGAATGAAGTGTTTGTTACGAGGGTTGTGTTCTACTGGAGCTGTATGAATGAAGTGTTTGTGAGGAGGGTTTTGTTCTACTGGAGCTCGTATGATGAAGTGTTTGTTAGGAGGATTTTGGTTCTAGCTGGAGCTGTATGAATGAAGTGTTTGTTAGGAGGGGTTTGTTCTACTGGAGCTGTATGAATGAAGTGTTGTTAGGAGGGTTTTGTTCTACTGGAGCTGTATAATGAAGTGTTTGTTAGGAGGGTTTTGTTCTACTGGAGCTGTATGAATGAGTGTTTGTTAGGAGGGTTTTGTTCTACTGGAGCTGTATGAATTGAAGTGTTTGTTAAGGAGGGTTTTGTTCTACTGGAGCTGTATGAATGAAGTGTTTGTTAGCGAGGTTTGTTCTACTGGAGCTGTATGAATGAAGTGGTTTTGTTAGGAGGGTTTGTTCTACTGGAGCTGTATGAATGAAGTGTTTGTTAGGAGGGTTTGTTCTACTGGAGCTGTATGAATGAAGTGTTTGTTTTAGGAGGTTTGTTCTACTGGAGCTGTATGAATGAAGTGTTTTTAGGAGGTTTTGTTCTACTGGAGCTGTATGAATGAAGTGTTGTTTTAGGGTGTGTTCTACTGGAGCTGTATGAATGAAGTGTTGTTAGGAGGGTTTTGTCTACTGGAGCTGTATGAATGAGTGTTGTTAGGAGGGTTGTTGTTCTACTGGAGCTGTATGAATGAAGTGTTTGTTACGAGGGTTTGTTCTACTGGAGCTGTATGAATGAAGTGTTGTTAGAGGGTTTTGTTCTCTGGAGCTGTATGATGAAGTGTTTGTTAGGAGGGTTTGTTCTACTGGAGCTGTATGAATGAAGTGTTTGTTAGGAGGGTTTTGTTCTACTGGAGCTGTATGAATGCAGTGTTTGTTTAGGAGGGTTTTTGTTCTACTGGAGCTGTATGAATGAAGTGTTTGTTAGGATGGTTTTTGTTCTACTGGAGCGCTATGAATGAAGTGTTTGTTAGGAGGGTTTTGTTCTACTGGAGCTGTATGAATGAAGTGTTTGTTTTAGGGTTGTGTTCTACTGGAGCTGTATGAATGAAGTGTTTGTTAGGAGGGTTTTTGTTCTACTGGAGCTGTATGAATGAAGTGTTTGTTAGGAGGGTTTGTTCTACTGGAGCTGTATGAATGAAGTGTTTGTTAGGAGGGTTTTGTTCTACTGAGCTGTATGAATGAAGTGTTTGTTAGGAGGGTTTGTTCTACTGGAGCTGTATGAATGAATTGTTAGGAGGCGTTTTACTGGGAGCGTAATGAAGTGTTTACAGGGTTTGTTCTACTGGAGCTGTATGAATGAAGTGTTTGTTAGAGGGTTTTGTTCTACTGGAGCTGTATGAATGAAGTGTTTGTTAGGAGGTTTGTTTCTACCTGGAGCTGTATGAATGAAGTGTTTGTTAGGAGGTTTTGTTCTACTGGAGCTGTATGAATGAAGTGTTTGTTAGGAGGGTTTTGTTCTACTGGAGCTGTATGAATGAAGTGTTTGTTAGCGGGTTTGTTCTACTGGAGCTGTATGAATGAAGTGTTTGTTAGGAGGGTTTTGTTCTACTGGAGCTGTATGAATGAAGTGTTTGTTAGGAGGGTTTTGTTCTACTGGAGCTGTATGAATGAAGTGTTTGTTAGGAGGGTTTTGTTCTACTGGAGCTGTATGAATGAAGTGTTTGTTAGGAGGGTTTTGTTCTACTGGAGCTGTATGAATGAAGTGTTTGTTAGGAGGGTTTTGTTCTACTGGAGCTGTATGAATGAAGTGTTTGTTAGGAGGGTTTTGTTCTACTGGAGCTGTATGAATGAAGTGTTTGTTAGGAGGGTTTTGTTCTACTGGAGCTGTATGAATGAAGTGTTTGTTAGGAGGGTTTTGTTCTACTGGAGCTGTATGAATGAAGTGTTTGTTAGGAGGGTTTTGTTCTACTGGAGCTGTATGAATGAAGTGTTTGTTAGGAGGGTTTTGTTCTACTGGAGCTGTATGAATGAAGTGTTTGTTAGGAGGGTTTTGTTCTACTGGAGCTGTATGAATGAAGTGTTTGTTAGGAGGGTTTTGTTCTCCTGGAGCTGTATGAATGAAGTGTTTGTTTGAGGGTTTTGTTCTACTGGAGCTGTATGAATGAAGTGTTTGTTAGGAGGGTTTTGTTCTACTGGAGCTGTATGAATGAAGTGTTTGTTAGGAGGGTTTTGTTCTACTGGAGCAGTAATGAATGAAGTGTTTGTTAGGAGGGTTTGTTCTACTGGAGCTGTATGAATGAAGTGTTTGTTAGGAGGGTTTTGTTCTACTGGAGCTGTATGAATGAAGTGTTTGTTAGGAGGGTTTTGTTCTACTGGAGACTGTATGAATGAAGTGGTTTGTTTTAGTTTGGGTTTTGTTGCTACTGGACGCTTGTATGAATGAAGTGTTTGTGAGAGGGTTTCGTTCTACTGTGCTGTATGGAATGAAGTGTTTGTTTAGGAGGGTTTTGTTCTCCTGGAGCTGTTAAGGAAATTTTTGGAAAAGTTTTTGGTTTTTTGTTAGGAGGGTTTTGTTCTACTGGTGCTGTATGAATGAAGTGTTTGTTAGGAGGGTTTTGTTCTACTGGAGCTGTATGAATGAAGTGGTTTGGTTAGGGAGGGTTTGTTCTACTGGAGCTGTATGAATGAAGTGTTTGTGAGGCAGGGTTTTTGTTCTACTGGAGCTGTATGCATGAACGTGTCTGTTAGGAGGGTTTTGTTTCTGCTGGAGCTGTATGATGGAAGTGTTTGTTAGGAGGGTTTTGTTCCTACTGGAGCTGTATGGAATGAAGTGTTTGTTAGGAGGGTTTTGTTCTCCTGGAGCTGTATGAATGAAGTGTTTGTTAGGAGGGTTTTGTTCTACTGGAGCTGTATGAATGAAGTGTTTGTTTAGGGTTTTGTTCTACTGGAGCTGTTATGAATGAAGTGTTTGTTAGGAGGGTTTTGTTCTACTGGAGCTGTATGAATGAAGTGTTTGTTAGGAGGGTTTTGTTCTACTGGAGCTGTATGAATGAAGTGTTTGTTAGGAGGGTTTTGTTCTACTGGAGCTGTATGAATGAAGTGTTTGTTAGGAGGGTTTTGTTCTACTGGAGGCTGTATGAATGAAGTGTTTGTTAGGAGGGTTTTGTTCTACTGGAGCTGTATGAATGAAGTGTTTGTTAGGAGGAGTTTTGTTCTACTGGAGCTGTATGAATGAAGTGGTTTGTTAGGAGGGTTTTGTTCTACTGGAGCTGTATGAATGAAGTGTTGTTAGGAGGGTTTTGTTCTACTGGAGCTGTATGAATGAAGTGTCTGTTAGGAGGTTTTGTTCTCTGGAGCTGTATGAATGAAGTGTTTGTTAGGAGGGTTTTGTTCTACTGGAGCTGTATGAATGAAGTGTTTGTTACGAGGTTTTGTTCTACTGGAGCTGTATGAGATGAAGTGTTTGTTAGAGGGTTTTGTTCTACTGGAGCTGTATGAATGACAGTGTTTGTTAGGAAGGGTTTTGGTTCTACTGGAGCGTATGAATGAAAGTGTTTGTTTTAGGAGGGTTGTGGTTCTACTGGAGCTGTATGAATGAAGTGTTTGTTTTAGGAGGGTTGGTTTGTTCTACCTGGAGCTGGTATGAAATGAAGTGTTTGTTTAGGCGGTTTGTTCTACTGGAGCTGTATGAATGACAGTGTTTTTTTAGGAGGGTTGTGTTCTACTGGAGCTGTATGAAATGAACGTGTTGTTACGAGGGTTTTGGTGTTCTCGGCTGGACTGTATGAATGAGGTGTTTGTGAGGAGGATTTTGGTTCTACCTGGAGGCTGTATGAATGCAGTGTTTGTTACGTAAGGGTTTTGTTCTACTTGGAGGCTGTTTGAAGGAGGTGTTTTGTTTAGGAGGTTGTGTTCTACTGGAGGAGGGATTTTGTTCTACTGGAGACTGTATGAATGAGTGTTGTTAGGAGGGTTTTGTTTCTACTGGAGCCTGTATGAATGAAGTGTTTGTTAGGAGGGTTTTGTTCTACTGGAGCTGTATGAATGAAGTGTTTGTTAGGAGGGTTTGTTCTACTGGAGCTGTATGAATGAAGTGTTTGTTTTAGGGTTGTGTTCTACTGGAGCTGTATGAATGAAGTGTTTGTTAGGAGGGTTTTGTTCTACTGGAACTGTATGAATGAAGTGTTTGTAGGAGGGTTTTTGTTCTACTGGAGCTGTATGAATGAGTGTTTGTTAGGAGGTTTTGTTCTACTGGAGCTGTATGAATGAAGTGTTTGTTAGGAGGGTTTTGTTCTACTGGAGCTGTATGAATGAAGTGTTTGTTAGGAGGGTTTGTTCTACTGGAGCTGTATGAAATGAAGTGTTTGTTAGGGGTTTGTTCTACTGGAGCTGTATGAATGAAGTGTTTGTGAGGAGGGTTCGTTGTTAGCAGGGTTTTGTTCTAGTTGGAGCCTGGGAGCCTTATGAAGTGTTGTTAGGAGGGTCTTGTTCTACTGGAGCTGTATGAATGAAGTGTTTGTTAGGAGGGTTTTGTTCTACTGGAGCTGTATGAATGAAGTGTTTGTTAGGAGGGTTTTGTTCTACTGGAGCTGTATGAATGAAGTGTTTGTTAGGAGGGTTTTGTTCTACTGGAGCTGTATGAATGAAGTGTTTGTTAGGAGGGTTTTGTTCTACTGGAGCTGTATGAATGAAGTGTTTTTGTTAGGAGGGTTTTGTTCTACTGGAGCTGTATGAATGAAAGTGTTTGTTAGGAGGAGTTTTGTTCTACTGAGCTGTATGAATGAAGTGGTTTGTTAGGATGGTTTTGTTCTACTGGAGCTGTATGAATGAAGTGTTTGTTACAGGGTTGTTCTACTGGAGCTGTATGAATGAAGTGTTTGTTAGGAGGGTTTTGTTCTACTGGAGCTGTATGAATGAAGTGTTTGTTAGAGGGTTTTGTTCTACTGGAGCTGTATGAATGAAGTGTTTGTTAGGAGGGTTTTGTTCTACTGGAGCTGTATGAATGAAGTGTTTGTTAGGAGGGTTTTGTTCTACTGGAGCTGTATGAATGAAGTGTTTGTTAGGAGGGTTTTGTTCTACTGGAGCTGTATGAATGAAGTGTTTGTTAGGAGGGTTTTGTTCTACTGGAGCTGTATGAATGAAGTGTTTGTTAGGAGGGTTTTGTTCTACTGGAGCTGTATGAATGAAGTGTTTGTTAGGAGGGTTTTGTTCTACTGGAGCTGTATGAATGAAGTGTTTGTTAGGAGGGTTTTGTTCTACTGGAGCTGTATGAATGAAGTGTTTGTTTTAGGGTTGTGTTCTACTGGAGCTGTATGAATGAAGTGTTTGTTAGGAGGGTTTTGTTCTACTGAGCTGTATGAATGAAGTGTTTGTTAGGAGGGTTTTGTTCTACTGGAGCTGTATGAATGAAGTGTTTGTTAGGAGGGTTTTGTTCTAACTGGAGCTGTATGAATGAAGTGTTTGTTAGGAGGGTTTTGTTCTCTGAGCTGTATGAATGAAGTGTTTGTTAGAGGGTTTTGTTCTACTGGAGCTGTATGAATGAAGTGTTTGTTAGGAGGGTTTGTTCTACTGGAGCTGTATGAATGAAGTGTTTGTTAGGAGGGTTTTGTTCTACTGGAGCTGTATGAATGAAGTGTTTGTTAGGGGGTTTTGTTCTAACTGGAGCTGTATGAATGAAGTGTTTGTTAGGAGGGTTTTGTTCTACTGGACTGTATGAATGAAGTGTTTGTTACGAGGGTTTTGTTCTACTGGAGCTGTATGAATGAAGTGTTTGTTAGGAGGGTTTTGTTCTACTGGAGCTGTATGAATGAAGTGTTTGTTAGGAGGGTTTGTTCTACTGGAGCTGTATGAATGAAGTGTTTGTTAGGAGGGTTTTGTTCTACTGGAGCTGTATGAATGAAGTGTTTGTTAGGAGGGTTTTGTTCTACTGGAGCTGTATGAATGAAGTGTTTGTTAGGAGGGTTTTGTTCTACTGGAGCTGTATGAATGAAGTGTTTGTTAGGAGGGTTTTGTTCTACTGGAGCTGTATGAATGAAGTGTTTGTTAGGAGGGTTTTGTTCTACTGGAGCTGTATGAATGAAGTGTTTGTTAGGAGGGTTTTGTTCTACTGGAGCTGTATGAATGAAGTGTTTGTTAGGAGGGTTTGTTCTACTGGAGCTGTATGAATGAAGTGTTTGTTAGGAGGGTTTTTGTTCTACTGGAGCTGTATGAATGAAGTGTTTGTTAGGAGGGTTTTGTTCTACTGGAGCTGTATGAATGAAGTGTTTGTTAGGAGGGTTTTGTTCTACTGGAGCTGTATGAATGAAGTGTTTGTTTAGGAGGTTGTGTTCTACTGGAGCTGTATGAATGAAGTGTTTGTTAGGAGGGTTTTGTTCTACTGGAGCTGTATGAATGAAGTGTTTGTTAGGAGGTTTTGTTCTACTGGAGCTGTATGAATGAAGTGTTTTGTTAGGAGGGTTTGTTCTACTGGAGCTGTATGAATGAAGTGTTTGTTTAGGAGGGTTTGTTCTACTGGAGCTGTATGAATGAATGTTGTTACGAGGTTTTGTTAGGAGGGTTTTGTTCTACCTGGAGCTGTATGAATGAAGTGTTTGTTAGGAGGGTTTTGTTCTACTGGAGCTGTATGAATGAAGTGTTTGTTTAGGAGTGTTTTGTTTCTACTGAGCTGTATGAATGAATGTGTTTTGTTAGGATGGCTTTTTGTTCTACTGGAGCTGTATGAATGAAGTGTTTTGTTACGAGGGTTTTGTTCTACTGGAGCTTATGAATGAAGTGTTTGTTAAGGAGGGTTTTGTTCTACTGGAGCTGTATGAATGAAGTGTTGTTCGAGGTTTGTGTTCTACTGGAGGCTGTAATGAATGAAGTGTTTGTTACGTAGGGTTTTTGTTCTACTGGAGCTGTATGAATGAAGTGTTTGTTTAGGAGGTTTTGTTCTACTGGAGCTGTATGAATGAAGTGTTTGTTAGGAGGGTTTTGTTCTACTGGAGCTGTATGAATGAAGTGTTTGTTAGGAAGGGTTTTGGTTCTACTGAGTGTATGAATGAAGTGTTAGTTAGGGTTTTGTTCTACTGGGACTGTATGAATGAACGTGTTTGTTTAGGAGGGGTTTGTGTTCTACTGGAGCTGTATGAATGACGTGTTTGTTTTAAGGGTTGTGTTCTACTGGAGCTGTATGAATGAAGTGTTTGTTACGAGGGTTTGTTCTATCTGGTGCTGTAATGAATGAAGTGTTTTTTACGAGTTTGTGATCTACTGGAGCTGTATGAATGAAGTGTTTGTTAGCAGGGTTTTTTTCTAACTGGAGCTGTATGAATGAAGGTTCTGTTAGAGGAGTTTTGCTTCAGCCTGGAGCTGTATCGAATGGCAGGTGTTTGTTCGATGGTTTTGTTTCTACTGGAGCGTATGAATGAAGTGTTTGTTTAGGAGGGTTTTTGCTCTACTGGAGCCTGTATGAATGAAAGTGTTTTGTTTAGGAGGGTTTGTGTTCTACCTGGCGCTGTAATGAATGACGTGTCTTGTTTACGCGAGGGTTTTGTTTCTACTGGAGCTGTATGAATGAAGTGTTTTTTAGGGAGGGTTTTGTTCTACTGGAGCTGTATGAATGAAGTGTTTGTTACGAGGGTTTTGTTCTACTGGAGCTGTATGAATGAAGTGTTTGTTAGGAGGGTTTGTTCTACCTGGAGCTGTATGAATGAAGTGTTTGTTAGGAGGGTTTTGTTCTACTGGAGCTGTATGAATGAAGTGTTTGTTAGGAGGGTTTTGTTCTACTGGAGCTGTATGAATGAAGTGTTGTTAGGAGGGTTTTGTTCTACTGGAGCTGTATGAATGAAGTGTTTGTTAGGAGGGTTTTGTTCTACTGGAGCTGTATGAATGAAGTGTTTGTTAGGAGGGTTTTGTTCTACTGGAGCTGTATGAATGAAGTGTTTGTTAGGAGGGTTTGTTCTACTGGAGCTGTATGAATGAAGTGTTTGTTAGGAGGGTTTTGTTCTACTGGAGCTGTATGAATGAAGTGTTTGTTAGGAGGGTTTTGTTCTACTGGAGCTGTATGAATGAAGTGTTTGTTAGGAGGTTTTGTTCTACTGGAGCTGTATGAATGAAGTGTTTGTTAGGAGGGTTTTGTTCTACTGGAGCTGTATGAATGAAGTGTTTGTTAGGAGGGTTTTGTTCTACTGGAGCTGTATGAATGAAGTGTTTGTTAGGAGGGTTTTGTTCTACTGGAGCTGTATGAATGAAGTGTTTGTTAGGAGGGTTTTGTTCTACTGGAGCTGTATGAATGAAGTGTTTGTTAGGAGGTTTTGTTCTACTGGAGCTGTATGAATGAAGTGTTTGTTAGGAGGTTTTGTTCTACTGGAGCTGTATGAATGAAGTGTTTGTTAGGAGGGTTTTGTTCTACTGGAGCTGTATGAATGAAGTGTTTGTTAGGAGGGTTTTGTTCTACTGGAGCTGTATGAATGAAGTGTTTGTTACGGAGGGTTTTGTTCTACTGGAGCTGTATGAATGAAGTGTTTGTTACGAGGTTTTGTTCTACTGGAGCTGTATGAATGAAGTGTTTGTTAGGAGGGTTTTGTTCTACTGGAGCTGTATGAATGAAGTGTTTGTACGGAGGGTTTTGTTCTACTGGAGCTGTATGAATGAGTGTTTGTTAGGAGGGTTTTGTTCTACTGGAGCTGTATGAATGAAGTGTTTGTTAGAGGGTTTTGTTCTACTGGAGCTGTATGAAATGGAAGTGTTTGTTAGAGGGTTTTTGTTCTACTGGAGCTGTATGAATGAAGTGTTTGTTAGGAGGGTTTTGTTCTACTGGAGCTGTATGAATGAAGTGTTTGTTAGGAGGGTTTTGTTCTACTGGAGCTTATGAATGAAGTGTTTGTTACGGAGGGTTTTGTTCTACTGAGCTGTATGAATGAAGTGTTTGTTAGGAGGGTTTTGTTCTACTGGAGCTGTATGAATGAAGTGTTTGTTAGAGGGTTTTGTTCTACTGGAGCTGTATGAATGAAGTGTTGTTAGGAGGGTTTTGTTCTACTGGAGCTGTATGAATGAAGTGTTTGTTAGGAGGTTTTTGTTCTACTGGAGCTGTATGAAATGAAGTGTTTGTTACGAGGGTTTTGTTCTACTGGAGCTGTATGAATGAAGTGTTTGTTAGGAGGGTTTTGTTCTACTGGAGCTGTATGATGAAGTGTTTGTTAGGAGGGTTTTGTTCTACTGGAGCTGTATGAATGAAGTGTTTGTTAGGCAGGGTTTTGTTCTACTGGAGCTGTATGAATGAAGTGTTTGTTAGGAGGGTTTTGGTTCTACTGGAGCTGTATGAATGAAGTGTTTGTTAGGAGGGTTTTGTTCTACTGGAGCTGTATGAATGAAGTGTTTGTTAGGAGGTTTTGTTCTACTGGAGCTGTATGAATGAAGTGTTTGTTAGGAGGGTTTTGTTCTACTGGAGCTGTATGAAATGAAGTGTTTGTTAGGAGGGTTTTGTTCTACTGGAGCTGTATGAATGAAGTGTTTGTTACGAGGTTTTGTTCTACTGGAGCTGTATGAATGGAAGTGTTTGTTACGAGGGTTTTGTTCTACTGGAGCTGTATGAATGAAGTGTTTGTTAGGAGGGTTTGTTCTACTGGAGCTGTATGAATGAAGTGTTTGTTAGGAGGGTTTTGTTCTACTGGAGCTGTATGAATGAAGTGTTTGTTAGGAGGGTTTTGTTCTACTGGAGCTGTATGAATGAAGTGTTTGTTAGGAGGGTTTTGTTCTACTGGAGCTGTATGAATGAAGTGTTTGTTAGGAGGGTTTTGTTCTACTGGAGCTGTATGAATGAAGTGTTTGTTAGGAGGGTTTGTTCTACTGGAGCTGTATGAATGAAGTGTTTGTTAGGAGGGTTTTGTTCTACTGGAGCTGTATGAATGAAGTGTTTGTTAGGAGGGTTTGTTCTACTGGAGCTGTATGAATGAAGTGTTTGTTAGGAGGGTTTTGTTCTACTGGAGCTGTATGAATGAAGTGTTTGTTAGGAGGGTTTTGTTCTACTGGAGCTGTATGAATGAAGTGTTTGTTAGGAGGGTTTTGTTCTACTGGAGCTGTATGAATGAAGTGTTTGTTACGAGGGTTTTGTTCTACTGGAGCTGTATGAATGAAGTGTTTGTTAGGAGGGTTTTGTTCTACTGGAGCTGTATGAATGAAGTGTTTGTTAGGAGGGTTTTGTTCTAACTGGAGCTGTATGAATGAGTGTTTGTTAGGAGGGTTTTGTTCTACTGGAGCTGTATGAATGAAGTTTGTTAGGAGGGTTTTGTTCTACTGGAGCTGTATGAATGAGTGTTTGTTGGAGGTTTTGTTCTACTGGAGCTGTATGAATGAAGTGTTTGTTAGGAGGGTTTGTTCTACTGGAGCTGTATGAATGAAGTGTTTGTTAGTAGGGTTTTGTTCTACTGGAGCTGTATGAATGAAGTGTTTGTTTAGGAGGGTTTGTTCTACTGGAGCTGTATGAATGAAGTGTTTGTTACGAGGGTTTTTGTTTCTACTGGAGCTGTATGAATGAAGTGTTGTTACGAGGTTTTGTTCTACTGGAGCTGTAATGAATGAAGTGTTTGTTAGCAGGGTTTTTGTTCTAAACTGGAGCTGTATGAATGAGGTGTTTGTGAGGAGGGTTTGTTCTACTGGAGCTGTAATGAATGAAGTGTTTTGTTAGGAGGGTTGTTTGTTCTACTGGAGCTGTATGAATGAAGTGTTTGTTACGAGGGTTTTGTTCTACTGGAGCTGTATGAATGAAGTGTTTGTTAGAGGGTTTTGTTCTACTGGAGCTGTATGAATGAAGTGTTTGTTAGGAGGGTTTTGTTCTAGCTGGAGCTGTATGAATGAAGTGTTTGTTAGGAGGGTTTTGTTCTACTGGAGCTGTATGAATGAAGTGTTTGTTTAGGAGGTTTTGTTCTACTGGAGCTGTATGAATGAAGTGTTTGTTAGGAGGGTTTTGTTCTACTGGACGCTGTATGAATGAAGTGTTTGTTAGGAGGGTTTTGTTCTACCTGGAGCTGTATGAATGAAGTGTTTGTTAGGAGGGTTTTGTTCTACTGGAGCTGTATGAATGAAGTGTTTGTTAGGAGGGTTTGTTCTACCTGGAGCTGTATGAATGAAGTGTTTGTTAGGAGGTTTTGTTCTACTGGAGCTGTATGAATGAAGTGTTTGTTAGGAGGGTTTTGTTCTACTGGAGCTGTATGAATGAAGTGTTTGTTAGGAGGGTTTTGTTCTACTGGAGCTGTATGAATGAAGTGTTTGTTAGGAGGGTTTTGTTCTACTGGAGCTGTATGAATGAAGTGTTTGTTAGGAGGGTTTTGTTCTACTGGAGCTGTATGAATGAAGTGTTTGTTAGGAGGGTTTTGTTCTACTGGAGCTGTATGAATGAAGTGTTTGTTAGGAGGGTTTTGTTCTACTGGAGCTGTATGAATGAAGTGTTTGTTAGGAGGGTTTTGTTCTACTGGAGCTGTATGAATGAAGTGTTTGTTAGGAGGGTTTTGTTCTACTGGAGCTGTATGAATGAGTTTTTAGGGTTGTTGTTCTCTGGACTGTATGAATGAAGTGTTGTTAGGAGGGTTTGTTCTACTGGAGCTGTATGAATGAAGTGTTTGTTAGGAGGGTTTGTTCTACTGGAGCTGTATGAATGAAGTGTTTGTTAGGAGGGTTTTGTTCTACTGGAGCTGTATGAATGAAGTGTTTGTTAGGAGGGTTTTGTTCTACTGGAAGCTGTATGAATGAAGTGTTTGTTACGAGGGTTTTGTTCACTGGAGCTGTATGAATGAAGTGTTTGTTTAGGGGTTTGTGTTCTACTGGAGCTGTATGAATGAAGTGTTGTGTTGGAGGTTTTGTTCTACTGGAGCTGTATGAATGAAGTGTTTGTTAGGAGGGTTTTGTTCTCTGGAGCTGTATGAATGAAGTGTTTGTTTAGGAGGGTTTTGTTCTACTGGAGCTGTATGAAATGAAGTGTTTGTTAGGAGGGTTTTGTTCTACTGGAGCTGTATGAAATAAGTGTTTGTTAGGAGGTTTTGTTCTACTGGAGCTGTATGAATGAAGTGTTTGTTAGGAGGGTTTTGTTCTACTGGAGCTGTAGGAATGAAGTGTTTGTTAGGAGGGTTTTGTTCTACTGGAGCTGTATGAATGAAGTGTTTGTTAGAGGGTTTTGTTCTACTGGAGCTGTATGAATGAAGTGTTTGTTAGGAGGGTTTTGTTCTACTGGAGCTGTATGAATGAAGTGTTTGTTAGGAGGGTTTTGTTCTACTGGAGCTGTATGAATGAAGTGTTTGTTAGGAGGTTTTGTTCTACTGGAGCTGTATGAATGAAGTGTTTGTTAGGAGGGTTTTGTTCTACTGGAGCTGTATGAATGAAGTGTCTGTTAGGAGGGTTTTGTTCTCTGAGCTGTATGAATGAAGTGTTTGTTAGGAGGGTTTGTTCTACTGGAGCTGTAGAATGAAGTGTTTGTTAGGAGGGTTTTGTTCTACTGGAGCTGTATGAATGAAGTGTTTGTTAGGAGGTTTTGTTCTACTGGAGCTGTATGAATGAAGTGTTTGTTAGGAGGGTTTTGTTCTACTGGAGCTGTATGAATGAAGTGTTTGTTAGGAGGTTTTGTTCTACTGGAGCTGTATGAATGAAGTGTTTGTTAGAGGGTTTTGTTCTACTGGAGCTGTATGAATGAAGTGTTTGTTAGGAGGGTTTTGTTCTCCTGGAGCTGTATGAATGAAGTGTTTGTTAGGATGGTTTTGTTCTACTGGAGCTGTATGAATGAAGTGTTTGTTAGGAGGGTTTTGTTCTACTGGAGCTGTATGAATGAAGTGTTTGTTAGGAGGGTTTTGTTCTACTGGAGCTGTATGAATGAAGTGTTTGTTAGGAGGGTTTTGTTCTACTGGAGCTGTATGAATGAAGTGTTTGTTAGGAGGTTTTGTTCTACTGGAGCTGTATGAATGAAGTGTTTGTTAGGAGGTTTTGTTCTACTGGAGCTGTATGAATGAAGTGTTTGTTAGGAGGGTTTTGTTCTACTGGAGCTGTATGAATGAAGTGTTTGTTAGGAGGGTTTTGTTCTACTGGAGCTGTATGAATGAAGTGTTTGTTAGGAGGGTTTTGTTCTACTGGAGCTGTATGAATGAAGTGTTGTTAGGAGGGTTTTGTTCTACTGGAGCTGTATGAATGAAGTGTTTGTTAGGAGGGTTTGTTCTACTGGAGCTGTATGAATGAAGTGTTTGTTAGGAGGTTTTGTTCTACTGGGAGCTGTATGAATGAAGTGTTTGTTAGGAGGTTTTGTTCTGACTGGAGCTGTATGAATGAAGTGTTTGTTAGAGGTTTTGTTCTACTGGAGCGTATGAATGAAGTGTTTGTTAGGAGGGTTTTGTTCTACTGGGCTGTATGAATGAAGTGTTTGTTAGGAGGGTTTTGTTCTACTGGAGCTGTATGATGAAGTGTTGTTAGGAGGGTTTGTTCTACTGGAGCTGTATGAATGAAGTGTTTGTTAGGAGGTTTTGTTCTACTGGAGCTGTATGAATGAAGTGTTTGTTAGGAGGGTTTTGTTCTACTGAGCTGTATGAATGAAGTGTTTGTTAGGAGGTTTTGTTCTACTGGAGCTGTATGAATGAAGTGTTTGTTAGGAGGGTTTTGTTTCTACTGGAGGCTCTATGAATGAAGTGTTTGTTAGGAGGGTTTTGTTCTACTGGAGCTGTATGAATGAAGTGTTTGTTAGGAGGGTTTTGTTCTACTGGAGCTGTATGAATGAAGTGTTTGTTACGAGGTTTTGTTCTACTGGAGCTGTATGAATGAAGTGTTTGTTAGGAGGGTTTTGTTCTACTGGAGCTGTATGAATGAGTGTTTGTTTGGAGGGTTTTGTTCTACTGGAGCTGTATGAATGAAGTGTTTGTTAGGAGGGTTTTGTTCTACTGGAGCTGTATGAATGAAGTGTTTGTTAGGAGGGTTTGTTCTACTGGAGCTGTATGAATGAAGTGTTTGTTAGGAGGGTTTGTTCTACTGGAGCTGTATGAATGAGTGTTTGTTAGGAGGGTTTTGTTCTACTGGAGCTGTATGAATGAAGTGTTTGTTAGGAGGGTTTTGTTCTACTGGAGCTGTATGAATGAAGTGTTTGTTAGGAGGGTTTTGTTCTACTGGAGCTGTATGAATGAAGTGTTTGTTAGGAGGGTTTTGTTCTACTGGAGCTGTATGAATGAAAGTGTTTGTTAGGAGGGTTTTTGTTCTACTGGAGCTGTATGAATGAAGTGTTTGTTAGGAGGGTTTTGTTCTACTGGAGCTGTATGAATGAAGTGTTTGTTAGGAGGTTTTGTTCTACTGGAGCTGTATGAATGAGTGTTTGTTAGGAGGGTTTTGTTCTACTGGAGCTGTATGAATGAAGTGTTTGTTAGGAGGGTTTTGTTCTACTGGAGCTGTATGAATGAAGTGTTTGTTACGGAGGGTTTTGTTCTACTGGAGCTGTATGAATGAAGTGTTTGTTAGGAGGGTTTTGTTCTACTGGAGCTGTATGAATGAAGTGTTTGTTAGGAGGGTTTTGTTCTACTGGAGCTGTATGAAATGAAGTGTTTGTTAGGAGGGTTTTGTTCTACTGGAGCTGTATGAATGAAGTGTTTGTTAGGAGGGTTTTGTTCTACTGGAGCTGTATGAATGAAGTGTTTGTTAGGAGGGTTTTGTTCTACTGGAGCTGTATGATGAAGTGTTTGTTAGGAGGGTTTGTTCTACTGGAGCTGTATGAATGAAGTGTTTGTTAGGAGGGTTTTGTTCTACTGGAGCTGTATGAATGAAGTGTTTGTTAGGAGGGTTTTGTTCTACTGGAGCTGTATGAATGAAGTGTTTTTTTTAGGGTTGTGTTCTACTGGAGCTGTATGAATGAAGTGTTTGTTACGAGGGTTTTGTTCTACTGGAGCTGTATGAATGAAGTGTTTGTTTTAGGGTTATGTTCTACTGGAGCTGTATGAATGAGTGTTTGTTAGGAGGATTTTGTTCTACTGGAGCTGTATGAATGAAGTGTTTGTTAGGAGGGTTTTGTTCTACTGGAGCTGTATGAATGAAGTGTTTGTTAGGAGGGTTTTGTTCTACTGGAGCTGTATGATGAAGTGTTTGTTAGGAGGGTTTTGTTCTTACTGGAGCCTGTATGAATGAAGTGTTGTTTAGGGTTTGTTCTACTGGGAGCGTATGATGAGTGTTGTTAGGAGGCTTTTGTTCTACTGGAGCTGTATGAATGAAGTGTTTGTTAGGAGGGTTTTGTTCTCCTGGAGCTGTATGAATGAAGTGTTTGTTAGGAGGTTTTTGTTCTACTGGAGCTGTATGAATGAAGTGTTTGTTAGGAGGGTTTTGTTCTCCTGGAGCTGTATGAATGAAGTGTTTGTTAGGAGGTTTTGTTCTACTGGAGCTGTATGAATGAAGTGTTTGTTAGGAGGGTTTTGTTCTCCTGGAGCTGTATGAATGAAGTGTTTGTTAGGAGGGTTTTGTTCTACTGGAGCTGTAGAATGCAGTGTTTGTTAGGAGGGTTTTGTTCTACTGGAGCTCTATGAATGAAGTGTTTGTTAGAGGGTTTTGTTCTACTGGAGCTGTATGAATGAAGTGTTTGTTTCGACGGTTTTGTTCTACTGGAGCTGTATGAATGAAGTGTTTGCTTTAAGGGTTGTGTTCTACTGGAGCTGTATGAATGAAGTGTTTGTTACGAGGGTTTTGTTCTACTGGAGCTGTATGAATGAAGTGTTTGTTAGGAGGGTTTTGTTCTGCTGGAGCTGTATGAATGAAGTGTTTTTTTAGGGTTGTGTTCTACTGGAGCTGTATGAATGAAGTGTTTGTTACGAGGTTTTGTTCTACTGGAGCTGTATGAATGAAGTGTTTGTTAGCAGGGTTTTGTTCTACTGGAGCTGTATGAATGAGGTGTTTGTTACGAGGGTTTTGTTCTACTGGAGCTGTATGAATGAGTGTTTGTTACGAGGTTTTGTTCTACTGGAGCTGTATGAATGAAGTGTTTGTTACAGGGTTTTGTTCTACTGGAGCTGTATGAATGAAGTGTTTGTTAGGAGGGTTTTGTTCTACTGGAGCTGTATGAATGAAGTGTTTGTTAGGAGGGTTTGTTCTACTGGAACTGTATGAATGAAGTGTTTGTTAGGAGGGTTTTGTTCTACTGGAGCTGTATGAATGAAGTGTCTGTTAGGAGGGTTTTGTTCTGCTGGAGCTGTATGAATGAAGTGTTTGTTAGGAGGGTTTTGTTCTACTGGAGCTGTAGGAATGAAGTGTTGTTAGGAGGGTTTTGTTCTACTGGAGCTCTATGGAAATGAAGTGTTTGTTAGGAGGGTTTTGTTCTACTGGAGCTGTATGAATGAAGTGTTTGTTCGACGGTTTTGTTCTACTGGAGCTGTATGAATGAAGTGTTGTTACGAGGTTTTGTTTCTACTGGAGCTGTATGAATGAAGTGTTTGTTAGCAGGGTTTTGTTCTACTGGAGCTGTATGAATGAGGTGTTTGTTACGAGGGTTTTGTTCTACTGGAGCTGTATGAATGAAGTGTTTGTTACGGAGGTTTTGTTCTACTGGAGCTGTATGATGAAGTGTTTGTTAGCAGGGTTTTGTTCTACTGGAGCTGTATGAATGAAGTGTTTTGTTAGGAGGGTTTTGTTCTACTGGAGCTGTAGGAATGAAGTGTTTGTTACGAGGGTTTTGTTCTACTGGAGCTGTATGAATGAAGTGTTTGTTACGAGGTTTTGTTCTACTGGAGCTGTATGAATGAAGTGTTTGTTAGCAGGGTTTTGTTCTACTGGAGCTGTATGATGAGGTGTTTGTTACGAGGGTTTTGTTCTACTGGAGCTGTATGAATGAAGTGTTTGTTACGAGGTTTTGTTCTACTGGAGCTGTATGAATGAAGTGTTTGTTAGCAGGGTTTTGTTCTACTGGAGCTGTATGAATGAAGTGTTTGTTAGGAGGGTTGTGTTCTACTGGAGCTGTATGAATGAAGTGTTTGTTAGGAGGGTTTTGTTCTACTGGAGCTGTTTGAAGCAAGTGTTTGTTAGGATGGTTTAGTTCTACTTGAGCTGTATGAATGCAGTGTTTGTTAGGAGGGTTTTGTTCTACTGGAGCTGTATGAATGAAGTGTTTGTTAGGATGGTTTTGTTGTCCTGGAGCTGTATGAATGAAGTGTTTGTGAGGAGGGTTTTGTTCTACTGGAGCTGTATGAATGAAGTGTTTGTTAGGAGGGTTTGTTCTACTGGAGCTGTATGAATGAAGTGTTTGTTAGGATGGTTTTGTTGTCCTGGAGCTGTATGAATGAAGTGTTTGTGAGGAGGGTTTTGTTCTACTGGAGCTGTATGAATGAAGTGTTTGTTAGGAGGATTTTGTTCTACTGGAGCTGTATGAATGAAGTGTTTGTTACGAGGTTTTGTTCTTACTGGATCTGTATGAATGAAGTGTTTTTTTAGGGTTTTGTTCTACTGGAACTGTATGAATGAAGTGTTTGTTAGGAGGGTTTGTTCTACTGGAGCTGTAGGAATGAAGTGTCTGTTAGGAGGGTTTTGTTCTACTGGAGCTGTATGAATGAAGTGTTTGTTACGAGGTTTTGTTCTACTGGATCTGTATGAATGAAGTGTTGTTAGCAGGGTTTTGTTCTACTGGACCTGTATGAATGAGGTGTTTGTAGGAGGGTTTTTGTTCTACTGGAGCTGCTATGAATGAAGTGTTTGTTAGGAGGGTTGTGTTTACTGGAGCTGTATGAATGAAGTGTTTGTTAGGAGGGTTTTGTTCTACTGGAGCTGTATGAATGAAGTGTTTGTTAGGAGGGTTTGTTCTACTGGAGCTGTATGAATGAAGTGTTTGTTAGGGGGTTTTGTTCTACTGGAGCTGTATGAATGAAGTGTTTGTTAGGAGGTTTTGTTCTACTGGAGCTGTATGAATGAAAAGGTTGTTAGGAGTTTTGTTCTACTGGAGCTGTATGAATGAAGTGTTTGTTAGGAGGGTTTTGTTCTACTGGAGTATGATGAATGAAGTGTTTGTTAGGAGGGTTTTGTTCTACTGGAGCTGTATGAATGAAGTGTTTGTTAGGAGGGTTTTGTTCTACTGGAGCTGTATAGGAATGAAGTGTTTGTTAGGAGGGTTTTGTTCTACTGGAGAGCTATGAATGAAGTGTTTGTTAGGAGGGTTTTGTTCTACTGGAGCTTATGAATGAAGTGTTTGTTTCGAGGTTTTGTTCTACTGGAGCTGTATGAATGAAGTGTTTGTTAGGAGGGTTTTGTTCTACTGGAGCTGTATGAATGAAGTGTTTGTTTTAGGGTTGTGTTCTACTGGAGCTGTATGAATGAAGTGTTTGTTAGGAGGGTTTTGTTCTACTGGAGCTGTATGAATGAAGTGTTTGTTACGAGGGTTTTGTTCTACTGGAGCTGTATGAATGAAGTGTTTGTTAGGAGGTTTTGTTCTACTGGAGCTGTATGAATGAAGTTTGTTGTTAGGAGGGTTTGTTCTACTGGAGCTGTATGAATGAAGTGTTTGTGAGGAGGGTTTTGTTCTCCTGGAGCTGTATGAATGAAGTGTTGTTAGGAGGGTTTTGTTCTACTGGAGCTGTATGAATGAAGTGTTTGTTAGGAGGGTTTTGTTCTACTGGAGCTGTATGAATGAAGTGTTGTTAGGAGGGTTTTGTTCTACTGGAGCTGTATGAATGAATGTAGTGTTTGTTAGGAGGGTTTTGTTCTACTGGAGCTGTATGAATGAAGTGTTTTTTTAGGGTTGTGTTCTACTGGAGCTGTATGAATGAAGTGTTTGTTACGAGGGTTTGTTCTACTGGAGCTGTATGAATGAAGTGTTTGTTAGGAGGGTTTTGTTCTACTGGAGCTGTATGAATGAAGTGTTTGTAGGAGGGTTTGTTCTACTGGCGTGTGAATGAGGTGTTGTTTAGGAGGGTTTTGTTCTACTGGAGCTGTATGAATGAAGTGTGTTTAGGAGGGTTTGTTCTACTGGAGCTGTAGAATGAAGTGTTTGTTAGGAGGTTTGTTCTACTGGAGCTGTATGAATGAAGTGTTTGTAGGAGGTTTGTTCTACTGGAGCTGTATGAATGAAGTGTTTGTTAGGAGGGTTTTGTTCTACTGGAGCTGTATGAATGAGTGGTTGTTAGGAGGGTTTTGTTCTACTGGAGCTGTATGAATGAAAGTGTGTTAGGAGGGTTTTGTTCTACTGGAGCTGTATGAATGA